>NW_020229335.1:0-47500 GCF_003227725.1 Camponotus floridanus
ATTTTAAACATTGATGTAATTGCATTTTATATTTGTATGTTACAGACAACGTAGCTTCAATATCAATTCCGCTGTTGCGCATCAGTGCCGGTAAGTGACAACCTTTTTTATTTTGAAGCAAAGGATTTATAAATGCATGAAGAAATCCATTGCTTCTAACTCTCCGTTGGCGGGACAATACGCGAGTAAAAATTAAAGTGAAAAAGTAAAGGAAAAATATTTTTAATAAAGATAGATGATATTTTTGTTGCAATTGTATGATGGACATACATGAAATATTCTAAAATTCTATTATATATCGGTCTTTATAAAAAACAATTTTATAAAAATATAGGTTTTTAATCGATAAATATTTAATCTATAAAATAGAGATATTTCTAACCAATCTGCCAACCGAGAGTTAAAATGCATGCTTTTTATCTTTTATGCATGATAATTTATAACTTGTAATTTTTGACTGAATAACGTGCGTAAAGAAACGATCATAATATCGCATGATCGTTTTTGAAACAAATTAGTCGTCAGAATGAATGGCCAGAAGTGGAGATAACTGGCCTGAAAAATACATGGTCAATATTGGCCAAAAGATGTGTTGCGCGATTAAATTTTATCGCGAATTTCCGATTAGGGCTCCCCAAATTGCACCTTATCGCGAATTTTTGCTGGAGTAAGCCAGCAAGTAAGGCGGCTAGGGTTGTTAGGACTGCTAGGACTGTTAGGGATGTTAGGGAATATAAAAATTAAATTTATTTTCAGAGAAAAAAAACATATATATATATATATATATATATATATATTATGTATATATATATATATATATATATATATATATATATTGTGTCGTCGACTTTTCGTCGTCGGTGCCGTCAACGTGTCGCGGACGGCGGCGTCTCGTTACCGCGTTACCGCGTTTTCGCGTTTAGCTTTTTCGTGTCATCGCGTCATCGCGTTTTCGCGTTGGACTTTCTCGCAATCCCAATTTCATTTATTTGTCATCGAGTTGTCATCTTCCGACGTCAATTAACTGGGATGTTCATTGAGTCGTTGCTGCAACGATCTTTGTCTCACGCCTGGTGCAACGCGGCACTTAGGTGATGCCGGCGCGCATGCGGATGCCAGTACTGTGTATGTGGGCGCGCGATTTTGAGCTTTTGCTCAAAAGTCCGGCTGATTGAGGTCACGCTCTGCTTCGGGCTCCAGTTCGGTACGGATCGGTTAGGATTCGATCGATTGCTTGGAATCGTCGTTAATGGATCCCTTCTCTTGTTCCGTCTGAGACAGGATATTAGACGCGGACAAGAGTCGAGTGAACTCCATTCGCGTTGATTCCATCAATCGATAGTTTTCTTCCGTTTCGGACTTAACTCTTGTTCTGAGGTAAGATGCGTTGAATTCCCGACCTGTTGACTCGAAGATGACTCTTGTAAAAGTGAAACGGGATTTTCGCTCGTACCGAAATCGGGAGTGCCGTTTAAAGTATATATATATTAAATATATACATCGCGCGACAAAACAGAAAATTTTTAATCATATCGAATAGTGCGGGAGTGCCGTTCAGTATCGCGCGTAAAAGTGCGAAAATAGCGATATAAAAATATCGCTCGTGGGTGCGGGAGTGCCGCTAAAAGTATCGCGCGATTAAGACTGAGAGGAGGAGGAGGCCTAGGAGAGGCATCAGGCTCCGGCAAAGCAACCTTCTGGTAAATAGTTTATTTATTTGCAATTATATATTAAATATTAAATATATTTATTATAATTTAAATCAAACAATTAATCGCAACAATTAATTTGATTTGTTTATTTATATGGTTTAAATAAGAGAGAAAAAGATTTTAAAAATAAAAGCTATAATCTCTTGTAAAGATATAAGCTTTTATAAAATTATTAATAAGAATTATTAATAACGTTTTTCTTTAATTTATAGAATTGTTTTATGAATCTACTTATTATTATATGGATTGAATATAAGATACACAATACATACAATAATAATTCTTTGAAATATTAATTATTTGGACGTTATTATAATTTGGATTTTCTCTGTGTATGTTATAGATGTAACCAACCCAGATGATCTGAGAGGAGGAGCAGGCCTAGGAAAGGCATCTTGCACCAGCGGAACAACCTGATGGTGTGTATTATTATTTATATTAATTTTATATAAATAAATAAATTAATTAATTTGATTTATATAAATGATTTAAACATGAAAAAATTGGACAAATTTTTATAATAATTCTTTCTATAAAAGTTTCTACTTAAAAAAATTAATTACTTATAAAATTATTTCATATTTATACATTCTATACATCTATTTATAATTGCGTACATCGGATATAAAATTCAATGAATCCAATAATAATTTCTTAAAATATTAATTATTTTGAACATTGATATAATTTGCATTTTATATTTGTATGTTACAGACAACATAGCTTCAATATCAATTCCGCTGTTGCGCATCAGTGCCGGTAAGTGACAACTTTTTATTTTGAAGCAAAGGATTTGTAAATGCATGAAGAAATCCGTTGCTTCTAACTCTTGATTGGCGGGACAATACGTGTAAAAATTAAAGTAAAAGAAAAAATATTTGTAAAATAACAATAGATATAGACATACATGAAATATTTATTTCCATTATATATATATGGACACACAGACTTTTACAAAATGATTTTAAAAATAGATTTTTAATTTCTAAATATTTAATCTAAAAAATAAAAATATTTATAAGCAACCCGCCGACCGAGAGTTAAAATGCATGCTAATTATATTTTATGCATGATAATTTATTTTGCGATTTCTGACGACTAATTGACGCACGTTAAAATACGATCATAATATCGTACGATCGTACGAATAGTCGACGACTAAACAAATAGTCGTCAAAATGAATATAGCCAGAAACAAAGATAACTGGCTTGGAAAATCATCAATATTGGCAATATTGGCCAAAAGATGTGTTGCGCCGCTAAGGCTTCCTTTTATCGCGAATTTCCGGTTAGGGCTTCCTAAATTTTTCATTATCGCGGATTCCTAATTAGGGTTCTCCAAATTTCACTTGATCGTGAATTTCTGCTGGCGTAAGCCAGCAAGTAGGGTGGCTAGGGCTGTTAGGTCTTTGTTAGGTCTGTTAGGGCTGTTAGGACTGTTAGGTTTGTTAAGCCTATTAGGTTTGTTAGGGCTATTAAAGCATATAAAAATTAAATTTATTTTCAAGAAAAAAAAAACATAAAAATATGTTATTTTTAGGGGTCTGTATTAGACTTGTTAGGGCTATTAGGTCTGTTAGGGTTGTTAAGATTGTTAGGGCTATTAGGGCATATAAAAATTAAATATATATATAATTTATTTTATATAAAATTAAATAAATTATATATAAAGAATTGAAATTAATTATAAAAAAAACTATAAATAAAAATAAAAAAATTAATGTATGGAAAATGTAAAAAATGTAACTTAAATACATAATGTACATTTAAGTTGCATTTTATTATAACGTATAATATATGTATAACATGTACTAAATTTAATATTTTATTTTTTGTAAATGGTATTAATATTTTATTTTATTACTACTAAAAATTGTATTTTTTTTTAAATTATACAATTGTAAATTCAAAGGTGAATGTTATTAGTATCTAATATGATAATATTTATTTGATAAAATATTGAGAGACAAAAGTAATTCATTTTAAATAATTTTTTTTTCTAACTTATTTGAAATCATATACATTGATTATCATTGAATAATCATTTTAAATAATAAAAATTTTGCAATTTTCTTATGTTGAGAATATTGATACTAATAGCATCAATTATTAAATTGTAATTAACATTATAATTATATCTATAAATTGTATTTATATTATTTTTTATTTTTTATAATTTTCTTTGCAATTGTATAGAAATTATAATCTAGTTGTAATAATGTAAAAGAAATCTATTGTACATTATACGAAATTAGGCGAATACGTACAATAACAAAATTTGTTTAATTAACACATTTGATATATTTTATTTGAATATTTTTATTGCAAAATTATTCAAATATTTGGATAGCTTATTTTTTATACTAAAAGATTATTAATAAATTCGAGAAACTTTCGTAATCGCGCAAATACCGTAAAAAAAATTTTTTTACATAATATAAAAATTATTAAATAAAAGTGAATCAAGAAAAACACGATGTTAACCCAATAATTAGATATTAGCTTTTTACGTAAAATTTATCGTTCTTTTAATATTATAGAAAACACAAGTATATTCGAAAATAAAATATTGCGAAATATTAAACATTATCAATCATGCGGAAATTAAAATCTATAAAACAAAATAATTTTCTTTGATTATCGTTTTTAATATAATGTATTTCGAGAATTTCGCATCGCGTTAAATATTTATAGATTACGATTTATTGATTTACGATTTTATAATAAATTATATTGCAAACAGTTGCGTTCTTTTCACGTTTTTGGATGTGATCGCTGTCTCGAAGAAGCCTTATCGCTGTCCCTCATGTCAGGTGGACGCTAGCAAATGCGCGGTTTGTACTGGCGGAGAATCGAAACGATTTTCATTGCGGAAAGTTATTTCTCGCCGGTTTTTGTGAGATCTATCCACAACGCTTAGTTCGGTGCCTCATTGAAAATTGAAAGTTTCATTACAGAGTAGGAATTAAACCCAGGTTTTCGTGGCGGTTCCTGGAAACAATGTTTTGACAGTGATTTAACGACAATCACCGTACATTATTTGAAATCGAATTACAAAATTCATTATACTTTGAGAGAAGATATATTTTCTCTTTTTGTTAAAAATCTTCTTCCATTAATATCCTCCTATTAATATCACTATTATTTTAATAATGAAAATAATAATTCAAAAATGGATATAATAGATAAAATTCACTTTTTCAAATATAAATTTAATTGAATAAGTTTTTGCGCAAACTTTTTTGTGCAAAATTTTTATTATTTGAAAAATTATGGTTACAAACAAGTATATTTTATTAATTAATTTTGAATTAATTTTATTTTTGGTCTCTTTTAAGAAACCACTTGCAGGAATTACTGGATGCTCCACTATCTTATGTGTATTATAATTAGTTTATTTTAGATAAGAGTGTACATATAATAAAATACATGTGCGTAAATTGTGACATATTTGAAAAACTATTTTTTAATATTATTCTTAATAATATATTAGGAATGCATATAATATAAAATGTGTGATTAATTAAAAAATTCGAGACAAATCGAATGGGTACTCTGATATCAGTAAGATATCTGCAAATTATTGTTACGTGCTAAGTCTTAACTGTTAAATGCAACAGAAAAATTAATTTCTTGATAATCTTTCATTTGATTGCTAAATATTCAAGTTGAATTTTTTTTAAATCTTGCTGTTATCAGATTTGATTTGTTTCGAATTTTGAACAAATTTGGTACCCTAAAATTATTATTATTCACACATTTAATTAAGCAACGATAAAAGCGCATGTATTTCATTTTACCTTTAAATATATTTGATTGTAACATGTATATAAAAACTATTATATCCAGTCATTTTTTAGTAAAAAGAAAAGATTTCTTAAAATGGAAGAAGATGTTTTTTTACGCGAATTTTAATATTATATATTGAAAATGATAAGAAGGGTAACAGTCGTTAATCCGCTGCCGAAATCGCTGTTATCGGGAGCAGTCAGGAAGATCGGGGTTTCGTTCTTTCTTGTAGAGAAACTTCTGATGTTTAATGAATCACTTAACTATCCGTTGTGGATCGATTTCGCGAGATCCGAAATAGAAGAAATAAGACAAATTGAAGTCGCTTCCCACTTTTAGGATCGTTCTTCTCTCTGTCAGATATTAACCAGCGTGTCACTCGGCAGAGGGATTTTGATCTGGTCTAATCGTTGGGCCAGTTATTCTTCATTGAGCGTGGCGATAACGCGATTATTTTAAGGCATAAGGATATTAAAGTTTAGCCTGTTTGCAATTGTTCGCGGAACAAGATATATATTTTACTTTTGATTGCGAAATTTACATAAAATTGTATATTTGAAAAGAAATCGACTATTAGATTCTGCATCCGCGTTTGATTCCTTACGTATATTATAATATTGTGCAAATTATATGAAATGCGCCTCTAATGTTGCAATATTTTTATTGTCGCACAAAATGATAATAATTATATTGCTCACGTTGTATTCCGATTATTATAGAAATTATGTGTATTGTTGTGGTTAAATATTACTGTTATTATTAATTTATTTATTTATCATATATATTCGCGAAATTTAAACCGCGAAATTTAATTTTTTCTCTGATTTAATTGTTGGGTAACATCAAAGTTTTACTTATCTTTCCGCGTCATCAAACATTTCTTTTAGAAAATCTTATAAAATGAATTAAAATTTCGCATTAAAATTACTTTTTCTTAATTGAGAGGAACACAAGCGAGAAATTTATTAATGATTTTTTTAGTCGCGATAGATTATCAGTTACGCTAATCTAAAAATTTTCTAAAAATTTCTAATCAATTTTACGTTGTACGTATTGCGGATATTTTCGTGTAATATAATAAAGTAATCTATGTATATATTCTACATAACAATTTTTTATGTATTATATATAATATACATTTTATTGTTATGTATTACACTATATATTTTCAACGAAAAATTTTATGTATTATCTTATGTATTAACAATTTTATGTATTTTATATATATATATATATATATATATATATATATATGTGTATATATATATATATATATATATATATATATATATGCGTGTGTGTGTATTATGTATATATATTTTATTATTGTTATTGTTATACATTATTGTTATACATTATATATTTTCAATTTGATTGTATTATTATATATTAATTAATTTTCTAGTTTATATTTTATAACTCTATTTTATTTAGAGTTAAAATAAAATATTATATATTAAGTTATACTATTATGAAAACATGAAATTATACTAATATGAAGTTATACTAATATACTAACATGAAGTTATACTAATATGAAAACACATTATGATAACAAAAATATGTGTAAAAGATATTTGTAACAATAGAAAATAAATCTTGAATAAATGTCGAAAAATGGAAAATATCTTTATTTTTCGAAAAATTATTTTATTCTCCGAATTTTCCTTTTTTTTCTTTCTATATGTATAGTATTATTGTAAGTCCAAAAATGTGTGTGTGCTCTCAATATCATTATCCGTATTATTGAAAATATTTGAATAAATTCGAATACATATTTAGTTGATGTTGATACCAATTTATAAATTGTACTATAATTATAATATATATTTTGTAATATATTTTTATATGACTGCAAGCTATGTAATTATGCATTATAATATTTTATAATTATATAATATATATATAATATATGTATATTTTATACATTCTTTGTATTATATTTTTTATTTGGAAAATTTGAAAAACCTACATTATATTAAAAGAAAATAAAATAAAAAAATTGTACCTCTTCGATGGTATCTCCACCTTAACGAAGGCATTTGCCGGGTGAGGAGGTTTGAGTACTCTAATGATCCGGAGAGCTATGCCGGCGGTAACGTAGGCCGATATTCATACAATTTGTTTTTATATTTAATCATCTTAAATATAATCTTAGATCGCATCTTAAAATTCTATTCAATCTCAATGAAATAACAAACATTTTCTAAATTTTACTTAAAACGATTTTAAATATAAGACTGTGTAAACACCGGCCTTAATTACTGGTAGGGTCACCCATGCCGGATAGGTCAAAGAGAAAGAGTCAGACTAAGAGAGATACCGTAATTATAATTATTATATTAATAATTATTAATTATTAATATAATAATTATATTATATTATAATATATTATAATACTTAGTTAATAATTATTATATATTTTGAATAAGATGGAAGAGAGAAAAGAATAATAAAACGATAAGAAGAAAGAAGCACGAGTCCCTATAGTCCCTATAGATGGAAGAGAGAAAAGAATGATAAAACGATAAGAAGAAAGAAGCACGAGTCCCTATAGTCTTGGGAATGCGACAGATCACAACATTGCAAAGATTTGAAGAAGAAGATGCATCGGATAAACATGTGTAGTAATTAGGAATAGCTTGCAATTAAGTCGACTAATAATAGTAATACTTTTTAATTATGTTACACTTTATAATTTAGCACATTGTATTATATATATATATATATATATATATATATATATATATATAAAGCATCAAGCATTAAATATTTTGCTGTTATGAAAATTGTAATAGAACAATATAAAAAATTTGCTACATAAAGTGTAATATTCGAAAGCATCTTTTTTCACTGACGAGATACTATTAAAAATCAATGATTTTACAAGATTTATCGTGACACGAAACATTTATGTATATACATATACATATATATTTATGTATATACATATATATATATATATATATATATATATATATTTATATTTAAAATAATCTAGATCGCGTCTTGAGATTCCGTTCAGTTAGTAAAATAGTTGTTTGATAAATTTAGTTTACGACAATATTTGTATTCGGAAAAAAATCTTATGTCGAGTATCGTATTTTATTTATTGAATAAGTATAAGAATTATTATTGTTTATGAAGAGACATTTGTATAAGACAAAATTATATTTTAAACATTTTGGTAAGAAAGACTGATTTTTAATAAGATGATACAAATGATATTATATTATATATAAAATAATATATATAATTTTAAATATAATAATAATTAAATATAATAATATAATAAATATAAATTTTAATTAATATATAAAATATGTATTTTTAAAATATATGTATTTTTGATATATTTCTTTATAAAATAATATCATTTTGTATATATATAAAAGATGATTTAATGATATAAATTGACATTTAATAGATCATATAATTTTATTTTCTTACGAGATAAAGAACGTAAGAACAAGTGACGTAAACGCAATACATTATCCATATAAATCATGAGTAAAGATGTACATTTAATATATATTTAAGATTTGCCTTATTCAACCAACAATCGCGTTTTTAAATTTTCCAGTATTTCGGCCATCCTGTTTTCCAATTCGTTCCTTCTTTGTATCTCTTCTCTTTTTTCCTGCAACATGTACAAATGCTAAAAAAATGTTTTCATACATAACATGAATGAGATAAAATTATTTTTCTTTAATTTATGAAATTTTTTTAAAATTGCATATTGATTTAATTGATTTAAAATTACATTTATATTAATAGAAATTTAAAATTTGAAGATCTTATCGTTAGCAAAATATAATTGTGTGTATTAATATTAAATAATTTAATTTCAAATTAAATATCTAATCAAAAACAAAGAAGTTATATTATTTTTTCTCTTTTAATTAAACATTAGAATGTTACTGGATTTGTAATTTATAATATTAAATGAATCAATAATTTTTGTCCTCTAAAATAAAATTTTGAAATTAATTTTATCGAATTTCGTGTGTGTGAATATAATTCTATTAATTTTTTAATGTGTATTTTAATGTGTATTTTAATGTGTATTTTCATAACGTTTTGTACAAATTTTATTTTATATGAAAATGTATATATGTTGTTATATATTATGACAAAGAAAGAGAGAGAAAAAAAGGAAAAAAGAAAAAGAGAAAAAGAAAGATAGAATATTATAATATACATATATTAATTTATTGTATAAATTAAACATATACGCCTACATTATTTTATTTAACAATTAATAACATTTTCCATATTTTTATTTAACAATTAATAAAATTTTCCATATTCGAAATAAGTTTTATAAATAATATACAAATTAATAATGTCGCACATTTTATTAGAATTTTTCCTATAAGATGCCACAATTAAATATTACGTATAAAGTTTACGTAATGGATTGGTCCGTTCGGGGTTAATTGCCTCTGCTCCGATATCTTTAAGGTCGTCACTTTGTTCCTGTATTCTGTGACTTTGGCTTTCTCCGTATCATTTTCCGGTTCGTCGGCTTGTTTCATGACACTTTCGTCATGATGATAAACGACCGGATCGAGGGGCATGTCCGATTCTTTCATAATTTTACCGTTCTCCTCGGCGACTTTCAATGCGTCGCTGCTTTCGCCTGCGAAGCTATAATCGTCCTTGTTGAAGCCGAAGAAGTCGTGCGCGCTCTGGGGATCGTCGAAAGGTTTATTCGTCGAGGCCGGTTTTAGAATCTTCATCCTTCCATCATCCTCGTGTTGGTCCTCTGATTTATTTGTCGGAATCGGTTGTAAACTCTTCATCTCTCCATCATTCTTGCCTTGATCCTTTGCTTGGGGATTTTTCGGTCTTCTCGCTGATCGCGAATAACGCGAAATGGAAGGCCTACTTTGCAAATTCTGATGTAAAGACCTCATATTTTGCAACTGCATGAGGACTGGAGAAGATTGCTCAGCTTGCGGTTGCGATTGATATATTCTGCTTGACCAGTTATTAGGAATTTGATTTCTAAGGTCAACATTAACCGATTCTTTCTCAGGAACGCGTTCGTTAAAAATGTATCTGTAACGATTGAGAACATTGGTTGGAGCTTCGTGAGGCTGATGATAGCGATCCCTCGTGGTCCCATTCAGATTATATTCGCTAAGATTAGAGTTCACTCGGATAAACTGTTGATTAGTATTTTGAGGAACGTAGACTTGGCTTCGCTGATATGTGGCTTCGGTATTTTGAGGATCTTGACTTTGCGGGTTTGTATTTTCGTTCGGGAAGTAGTAAACGTTGTAGGGATATCGATACGGATGTGCTGAGTTTCCAACGACCACCAGGAAACCGGAAGGTTGCTCCGAAGAATGTTCGCTGTTCGCGTCATTTGCCGCGATGTTTTGTACATATTGATAATTTGAAGGGTTCTGGGAATTGGGTGAAATAACAGTTCTGGTCGGTGCCGTATTGTCGAAGGCGTAATCGAAGGGCGGCGGCCATACTTGCAATTCTTTGTGCTCGCCTTCGTGCAACTTTCGCGGTCTTTCGGGCAAACCGATCAGCGGAGTCAGCTTCTCTTTGGCTAGAGTTTGCGTGGCATCGACGTTACCTTGAGAGAATCGACCATTCGGCAATTTATCCGATTCTTCGTAGCTCAACTGTTGCGTCGTTGCCTGCTGAACCTTGTTGTTCGCATCGATGTAACGTATGGGCACGATTAGAGGTACGTGTCTCACGAGATCTATCTCCTCCTGCGACTTTGTGTTCCCGGCGTCATCGCGCAGAATATTTTGGTTTACTCCAGGTGGTATCCTCGCGCGAGGATTGTCTTCCTTGCCTCGAACACGTCCTTGGATTTTGGGTCGAGTCGACGTACGGTTCTGGGCCCTTTCGTCCCTTTCCGCTTCGTTCTCGTCATTCAAGTCGTATTCTTCATACTTATTCTTCGGTAAGGCGTATTCTTCTCGGAGCTTCTGTAATCTAATCAAGTGTTGGTCGTAACCGTCCGCGGGAGGTTGCTCCTTTTCATCTTCTCCGGATGCGTCTTCGGGAACAGGCGGATGTTTGAACATGTTGATGTATCCGATTCTGTCGTCTTCTAGTTTCTTGTTATTCAATATTTCACCGTAGCTGTCGCGGATCATTTCGGGATCACCCTCGTGGAAATAGTCGCCGATAGGTAACTGCTGATTGTAGCTCACTTCTAAATACTTGTCAAAGTTCTCAGGTTGTTCGCGAAACTGTTGATCGGGCTCGTCGTCTTCAACTTCTTCGCTCTCGTCCTCCCTTGGAGGCTGTTTCGACTTATTTGCTTGATTGGGACGTTCCTCGTATCTCTCAGCGGACTCTTCATTCTCTTCATCGTCATCCGCTGGCGTTTTCTCCTCCGTTGATTCGTCGTTGGAAGCATGTTCTCGATTTCGATGAGCAATTTCTTCTTCTCGATTTCTGTTTCTTTCGTTTATCTTATCTTTATGATATTTATTCATGTCGCAGTTGGTCCGTTCCTTCTGCTCCTGGAGTTCCTCGATACGCTCTTCCTGTTTATGTCGCTGCTGCAAGCTCGGCTCGTGTAGCTGATGAGTATGATGGCTCATCGGCTTCATCACGTCTTTCTCATCGTAGATATCCTTTTCCTCCACCATGAGTCGTTCTGTGTTCTCGTTATTTCTGTATATCGTTTCTTGCTCTTTCCTCATCGGCATTTCCAGGATCTTGTTTGATTCGCTCATGATTGAAATTGATGCCGAGGTGGGTACCGACAATTTGAAATTCTCGATTGGCATTGTGGCTGGTGGAAGATCAGGCGCGATCGGCAACGGAATCTTGACGAAAAATGGCGCCAACAAGGGTGGCCTCGTCGCCGAGTTGATTGTCGGGTCCACCGAAATTTTCGCAGGAGGCATCGGCATCGGCATCGGCATCGATACGGGTTGCGAGGTCATCATCATCGCGTTTGTCGCATTATTTTGACGACCGTGGAAGATCTGCTCGTAACGCTGAAGATGGCCTATGATATCCGTATTATTGCCGAAGTTCACCACGCCGGTGAATCGGATGGTTTCCTGTTGTTTCGGCGCTGTCGCGTTCATCGACATTGGTTGAGTAGACGCAGTTTGTTGCCCCATCGTGGAGCTCGACATCGCAGGTCTCGTGACGTTTGTCGGGTTCGGCAGCGAGGCGACTTGAATCGGAGTCACTGTGTATCCGAAGATCTGGGCCAAACCTGACAGCAGAAGACCGAGAGCTCTCTTATCGCGTAGTTTATACGCGGATTGTCGGTCGGTTCCATCAGGTTCCTGCAGAGATGCATCTAGTCTCGATAGATCTTCGACGGCTCTCGCTCTCGGGAATCTCTCCTTAAACTCGATTTCTTCCGATTGCACCTCAGAAGCTCGCGTGACGTATAATAAACAGAGAATGAATATTGATATACGCGATTCCATTCTGTAAGACACTTAATTGATGGTCGGCAACAATCGCACATTGAATTAGATTATGCGTTGAATCACTTTTTATAATAATCGTGCGAATTAAGACACATCACTTTGGCGTTTCTTAAATAGTTTTTATCGTTAGTCTTCTATTGTTAGATGCAGTTTTTATTTTATTTGAAAAATTCACACGTGTCATTTATATTTTAACCGATTTGTTTTACGTCACAAATCACGCATTATGTTATGTTATTTAATTATTTGGATTAAAGTGTATGATAATTTATTAAGGAATGATTAAAAGTCACAATTGCAAGAAATGTTTTAACAATAAAATGTCAGATCGCGCGAAAGCTTCTCGTCTTAGGACTCCACGATGACTGTCGGCAAATTGCGACGGCGTAGGTTTCGCGAAACAATGACTTAACTAATGACACTGGCGGGGATAAATTTTTGCATAATATCGGAAAGAAATGTCGAGTTTCACTTGAATTGCACGGGCCGACTCGTTGATTTGCGACAACTGAAGCGATACGATGTAAGACAGGTGATGGAGGAACAGGCAAAGTGCTTGCGAATGAATAAGTGTTACTAACAAAAAGAATATAAGAAAGAATTAGGCTGTGTAATTTTGGTTCGACAAACTCTTTAATTACACGCGCAAAAGCGTGTAATTAATGTGTATATGCAATGTGTATGACAAATTCATTAATTTTTAAAGGAAGGTTATTATGTCGTTGAAAATAAAGTTATGTTCGATTTTTCATTTTTTAATTGTAAACGGTATTTACTTTAAAAAAAAAAATTTTTAAATTGCAAAACAATTTGATTATTATTTTGAGAAATTTTTAATCTATGATAAGAAATTTTCCTAATCAATTTAATTAACTAACAAAATTACATGTGATTATATTTATTTATAATAAATATAATTAAAGAAAAATAATTAATTTAATTAATTAAAATAATTACACATATAATATTATTATTAATATTATGTTAAATTTTGAAGCATTTATTATTATTAATATATATATTGCATATTTAATTCTAACTTAATTAATTTTTTAATCTATATAAGAGACTAATTTATTACTGTAGCAAATTTGATTCAGAGAGAGATAGATTTTTAATGTGGATTATTGGGATGATATCTTTATTAAATACTTTTATGTAAAAAATTAAAAAAAAGCAATAGTTAATATTATGAAAGACTCCATCTCTTGTGAACGTTTGCATTTTTCTTATAACTTCCTCAGTGAAAGGGGATTCACCGGTGCGTGTAGGCGTAAAATTAATTTATATTTAGGTATTTCTATCTTTCTCTCTTTCTCTTTTTCCGTCCTCTTTCTCATTTTCGAAGTTTTATAATAGCTTATCTAATGAATACAAGAAAAACCTCTATTCCATAACTGCTGATGCGAAAAAAAATTATTTTTGTAACAAACTTTTTTACATATGAATTATAGCTTTATGATTTTACACATTCATAATTTGAAACAGGAAGCGAATTTAAAAGCAATATTATCGTTTCTTCCGTAGAAACATGAATTAAATAAAGAAACAAACGATATATTCATTTTTTTGATGAATTAAAAATAACCTTTCTGTTAATGCATATGCTTATGAATGAGTTGTTGATTTGAAAAATGGCAGATTTAAAAATATGATAATTAAATTTGAATAAAATATTATTAAAAAAATTTATAAAATTTATGTAAACCAGAATTATTATCAAAATTTAAAATCCTTGTATCAATTTCGTCTTTTTTGAGTATTATTTGCGCAGTATACTTATTTAAAAATTTAATCTCATAATAAGCAGTTTATTTAAATATATTTAATCTTCACAATATAAGAAATTTATTCAAGTGTAACTACTTATATTTTTTTATTTCTGTACATTTAACGCCGAATATATCGGCGTTACATAAAATATTATACATGCTCACTGATGCGAGTGATTCCATAAAAACAATTACGGTGCACACGACTATAATCGGCTGTAACAATAGAAGAAAGAACAGGAATTTATGGCAGTGTTGCGAAAGGCTGATGACAGAGTAAATGTCGATTTGAGGTATCGTTTGTGTTCGATGTCGTTGGCTGACGACAAGGACGACGACACATTGCGTTAGTTCGGATATTTCCTAGCTGGGACTTTCGTAAGTAGACAAAAGTATACGACCTGTTCTGTGTATCCTGGTCTAGAGAAAGTCGCTGTTTCCTAGTCTGGCGACGATAAAACCTCTTAGGGCGACGATTCGCGAGGGAGGGATGAAACAAAAACATGCTGCACCTTTAAGGAAGGGTTCGCGATTGCATAATCGATATTCTTAGCATACTTGATATTACACGACTAGATAGATCAAACATTCCTTATACGAACGACAATGTTGGGATTTAATTAACGATAATGCAAACAGTTTCTTTGTCTCGTTAACATTTTTTTAAATACACGAGTGTGAAATGAAGAATGAGAAATTAAAAATATTGTTGAATTAGATCATCAACATCGTTAGATTATGAAATTAATAAATGTAGGAAATATATAAATAATTAATATATATAAATTTAAATTTCTTGAAGATCGCCAGTAAATAAATAAAAGAAGTAATTAAAATCGATCACCATTGGCAATATTTATTGAGGTAAAAAATCACGACGTTTCGACCATAGGTTTTGGTCCTTTTCGAGTGAACTATAAAAAATTATTTCCAGTATTACAACAAACAAGAAAAATTAATAATACTAAATTACATAGATGTTCAAATAAAATTTGAGCAACAAGTTATATACATACAGTAATTAAATTAACTGTTCTATCGTGAGAAAAATAAGAAATCACTTCGTCAAGATTATCATGTCACTGTCTCCATCAACACACAGAGAAAGACTAGACAACCTTTATTATTCTATCATAAATATTGTTTAAATTTTCAGTGTCCTTTTGTAAGTTAATCGATTAACTTACAAAAGGACACTGAAAATTTAAACAATATTTATGATAGAATAATAAAGGTTGTCTAGTCTTTCTCTGTGTGTTGATGGAGACAGAGACATTATAATCTTGATGAAGTGATTTCTTATTTTTCTCACGATAGAACAGTTAATTTAATTATTGTATGTATATAACTTGTTGCTCAAATTTTATTTGAACATCTATGTAATTTAGTATTATTAATTTTTCTTGTTTGTTGTAATACTGGAAATAATTTTTTGTAATTCACTCGAAAAGGACCAAAACCTATGGTCGAAACGTCGTGATTTTTTACCTCAATAAATATTGCCAGTGGTGATCGATTTTAATTACTTCTTTTAATTAATATATATAATTATAGCTAGAGATTGTTATTGAAATCGATCGGAAACAGCCTCGCGAATTAGTGTAAAAATTATATAAAGTAAAAATTTCACGGCATTATAACCTTGTTATGTTTTTAATTGAATTAAAAACATCATAGATATGAAATAGATACTGCTTGATTTTAATAATGAGAAGTAGAATTTATTTGCGATTTTCTAAAATATAATATTATATAACAATATACAATGCATATAATAATTCTAATTTATTTTTATATAAAATGAAAGAAAAAAATATTGTGTGTGATATTTATACTTATAAAAAGTAAAATCATTTCTATGATGAATACATTAGAGTTTCAAATTTAATTTAATAATAGAGAGAAATTTTAAGATCCTGCGAAGAAATTTCGCGAGAGGACAATTTATTTAAGGCATATTTTTTTCTAGGAATTATCTGGCAAAAATGATAAGCGATTACAGTAATAGCTTGTCAATATTTTCTGCTCAGTTCTTGTTGTCGCGTGAAAGTAAAGCATTTTTATATCATGTACAATAGTTAAAAGGACATTCTCTTTCCTCCCTTTCTTTTTGCATTTGATGTTAAATAATTCATGAAATTTCATCACATAATTTCATTATTATACGCACATTTAAAATTTGATCTTTTATAGTACTTTTCACACTTTAAGAAGTAAAACGGTAAAATAAAAATACTCGAATATCTCATCTATCACGAATACATTCTCATTTCGAGGATTAGCAGTAATGAATCGCGTACTCGTTATGTCATTTGGTGATTCTTTACATGGGAGTGGTCTTGCAAAGTTGTCAGTCGAGATGTTACATGTGCAGCGATTCTAGAACCCACTATAAATTCAGCGAACGACTTGCTCGGTATAAAAGGAGCATCAACCCTTAAACAGCATCAGTTTGTAAGTGCGCGCCACACTTAATATGAAGCTGCTGGTAAACATTTAAATATTTGAATTTATAATTAAATTATATAATAATTAAACTTGTACACCAATTCGATTGAAATATAAAACTGGTGCTTTTTTCTCTTAGTTATTCGTTTTTTTTTGTTTTTTTTTTATTATGATTCTTGGATTAACTTTCAACTATGTTTTTAATATTTTTGTATTTATTTAATATTAATATATATGTTTATATATATATGTTATAATATATATAATATATATATTATATATATGTTTATATATATATGTTATAATATATATAATATATATGTTATATAATATATAATATATATATAATATATATGTTATATAATATGTAATATATATGTTATAATATATATGTTAATATATATGTTTTTATTATTTAAAAAAAAATGTGATTGAGATTTCGATAAGAAAATACATACAAAAATATTATTGTGATATTAAAAGGAAACACTTATTTTAATTAATTTAATCGTTCGCTGATTACGGTGGCTTTTAGTCGCATTGTTAACGCATCGACAATTGTTTTAGTTTTTGCTATCGTTGATTATTCTGGTGTCGGGAGGCGAAGTTCTCGTCACCGAAAAAATAGCCGGGAATAACGACATATCCCCGCAAGCAGGCACGCTTTTCCAAGCTCAACCGAGCGTCCTGGAAGTCTTAGGGGGAAAGAAACTAGGAAAGAGAGGCTTGCTTCCTGCGGCTTACGTAGACACTTATACTCCCGTGTTGCCGTGGTAAATAGTACAGATAAATATCTTGTCAGCGACGTGAAGGTAAAAATCTCGAGACAGCAGTTTGGCTCTGACGTTGATGTGTACGTTCGATTTCTCAGGTATCGATTAGGCGGATTGAGTAACTATGGATTGTACGGTTACGGTTGGCATCCGGGCTGGTCATTGCGCGATGGTTGGTACAAAGGATGGTAAATTTCGAAAATTAAATGTGCAATCAATAAAATATCATTAAAATAATGCGCATCTTACATTGATTTCTTGGCATCTTTTTTTAATAAATAAGACTTTTTCATATAATTGTCATAGTTTTCGTCATCGTGAGCTATTAAATTGTATTTTATAAATGCATTTGGCGTAACAAAAAATTTATATTTGTATGAAATTTGCGTTATAAAAATTCCATAATTTGTAAATATTATAGAAATTTCACATTTATGGAGTTCATTGGTTATTATTACACATTATCGATTATTTGACGTATGTTTTGATGAGAGATATTCGCGATGATTATTCATACAATAAGAGATGGAAGTAATCGAAATTGAATAAATAATTTATACACAAAGAAATGACATATATACTTGTGCATACCTTCAATCGTTTCTTTACATAAGTCGTCAGTATTTCCTCGCATATGGTGAGATTCTTGTCCGTGTCCTGTGCAATAAATCGAACGAAATCTTAGCATTCTTGAAAAAAAAATTCGATAGAAAAATACAAGAAAAATAAATGTACGTGAGAAAGAGAAAGTTTCATTATTTACAACTTCCTGAGGAATAAACCTTTAAGATGCTTGTCAGTTCTTTGATCTTCTGCAACTTGGCTTGTTCTTTCTCGGTGGTTTGCGAAACATTGCACATTCGTTGTGGATTCGGTTCGTACATTTCAAGATGCGAGGCGACAGGTGCTAAGCTCGTCCGAGGTATTGTCACTTTAAAAGCCCATACTTTGTCTTTCGTCGCAATACGTCTTCGCGAACTCACATACGTGTAAGCCAGGGGGTTGCTTAGGAACAAAAGAGGGCAACAAATATCTTATCGGTTTTTCAACTAAAATATCGAACGTTTGAATTTTAGTTTTGCATGTACTATTAAATAACAATTTTATCACATTTTACTCCGGAATTGTTATTTTTTTTTATTTGTCTTTTGATTCGAATTTTTTTATTTATGTATGGTGAATAAATATATCAACGACCGATTGAAAAATTCGTGCATCACCTACGGTTAACATTGAGATTTTCTCTACCCGGTAGATAAATTGTGCGCTCGTTATCTTGTATAGATACGTTTTTATGACTTTTGATCAAATAATCGGTATATTTAAAATACGTGGAAATAATTTGATAATACTATTTAATAAATAAGATTTTTTTTACTTGTTTGAAACTTATCCAATAGTGCAATGATAGTTTTCTGCGTTATCCACTCTGCCTTGTGTTTCTCTGTACTTTGTTAGAGGGCTAGAATAAAATCGATTTTAGCGCGACGCATGAGCTTACGCACGAAATACGCAGGAAAAAAGTAATGCTAGTACAGAATATTTAAATATCATATTATTAATTTTTTTCAAAATTAATCTAATTTAATTACAATAAAATATCACAATTCTTTAAAATGTATCAAAAGAAAATCTTGCGTAAAGGGACAATTATATCTCTACCGAATTTTTATAAAAATAACGAAATTAATCTTTGAAAAGAGGGTTGCACTTATTTAAAATACGCCAATTCGGGCTTTCAAAATATTACAAAGTTGGCGAAGGGGAATCAACCCTCTTCGCGCCAAAAGTCAAAGGCCAACTGGATGCATACTTTGCGGTCGCGCGTTTATTAGCCCCTATGCGAACAGCGATAGAAGAAGAGAGGCAGCATCTCTCCCTCCGGATGGACCAGTTTTTTTCTTCGCCGCGGACGAAACTGACCGGAAGAGAATCTCGAAATGAGAGTCAAAGGCTAACCGAACGCGTTTCGTGGCCCGGTGTTTGTTTACGTTCGAGTGGACAGTGGCCATTGTTCCGGGGCAGCATCCGGATGGACCAGTTTTCTCAGCGGCACGCGCCCGCGAGGATGAATCCCGACGGGATAACCCGGCCACGCGAGCGAACAGGTTTGGAGCCGCGAAGAGGAGTAGTCCTCCGTCCGGGGAAAAACGGCTCGTGATCTATATCAGGTGGAAACTGGTCCCCCATTTCAGCAGCTCGGTGTCATCCACGTGCGATCTGGCCGTACCGAGATCAGAGATCAGGCTCTCAAGAAAAGCAACGAGCTCCAAATACGAGAGTGGGAACAGGTTCCGCTGAATAAACGGGATCACGATCTTCAACCGCGCATCGGAAATGTAGAGCAGGTGGAATGTTTAGATCCGCGATCCAGCGCGGTGTGGGCCAAGCTTCTTGTTTGCGGAGCATTTACGTAATGGGATTGCGAGAAAATAATCGATTCGCGCGCGATTGACATCGGTATAAGAGGGTACATTTGTCAAGTGAGCTGAATCAAATTCGGGAGATTGACTTAAAATTGTTCACAAGAAAGCGATGCGAATGTACTATTTAAATTATTTAAATTCATTGCGTTTCTGTCCTAAAACCAAAGTCAAGAAATTTCGAACGATTTTGATCAGGTTTCTAATTTTGGAGCCAATTTCTCGATGCGTTAACATTGCTGTCGCAAAAATCCGGTTTCTCTACTACATTTTTCGGAGAGGCACACCGTCGCCGAGCGTTAAATGAAGAATGCGATAAAGGGGGTTGTACAATCAGGTCTAGGGACACAAAGAACACGAGGCACTCAATCAAAAGGACGCGAAAACAAAGGCCGCTAACATGCGTGTCACATGAGACGTCGAAACCAGCCCACATTGGCCACTTCTTTCACCTGTCCATCACCCTTCCCGGCCTCTAAAGAGGACGCCTCTAAAGAGCAGGGCATTCGTTTCCGCGCTCGTACCAGCCATTGTACGCCTTTATCGTCCGTTTCGTGCTTCTCTTCGCTGGCGACTGTGCGTTCAGTTGTAAGGAATGCATCTTTGACATGGGAGACAATATAATTGAATGCTATATATATGTCTATGTATTTTGAGTTGTACGATCAGCTCTCTGATATTAATCCACGTTTTACCGGAATTTTTATCATCATTCTTTTCGCATAATCATTAGCTTCTCGCGTAATAATTTTATAGTATTATCTCTATTTCTTATATAAATATATAAACTTAATAAATATATAAAATATATAAAATATATAAAATATATAAAAAATATATAAAATATATATAAAATATATACAACAATTTTATTTAAATCCATGGTGTTCTGCTGACACATTTCGTTGGCGAAGTTTACATTAAGTAAGTCTTTACACCTTGAAAACTCCCTTGTTGGCGAAAGAACGTGAAAAATGCGTACGTTTGACGTGGACAGCTGATTTAATGAGGCAGGCGTGGGGCTCGTAAATAAAAACGTAAAAAATAAATAGCGAGGGAAACTTCGGTTGTCGAGTTAATTTCAGCTTCGGCTGCGAGAACCTGTCTCCCGCAGGGGCTCGTGAAAGGGGTCTCCCGGTCTACCTACATAGCGCATTACCTCCATTCGTATCGGTAACGAGGTCGACTTTGCTCTGCGGCACTCTTCCTCTAAGCGAGGTGGCGCATAGACGCGGTATTACCGGGACACCCCGTATATATAGGAAGGGCGTATTTGTTTTACTGCCTGGCTGCCGGCATTGGTTGAGAACGTGCTCGGCATTCTTGAAATCGTGCCATCCTTGTTACGGGTGCAGGCTCCACTGTCGTTTCCTTCGTCCCTCCGTCTCGTCGTCAAACCCCGGGCTCTTTTCCTCGTCGCCGCAACCACCATGAGAAGGGTCGTAGTCGCGATCCCCTCCCCCATATACGTCCTCCCTCGCGCGACCGTAAAAAATTCTTAACTCCTGTAGTAGTCCCTGCAATACGCATATAAGTGCGCTGTACAACGTACTCTACGAGATATTTCTGAAACGTCTATCCAGTCAGCTGGGAATCCTCTCAACGTGCTGCAAGAAAATAAAATTAAAAATAATTATAATATTATAATATTATAAAATATTATAATTATAATATTATAATTATAATATTATAAAATTAATATTATAATATATAAATATTATAATTAGTATATAATATAAATATTATAATTAGAATATATTAAGTTAGCGACATTAAATTATTTTATAATATTATAATTATAATATTATAAAATAACTTAATGTCGCTAGTCAACTAATCAAAGGACCATTGAAAAAAAGTGTACCAAACTAGCCAGAAATTTTGTTTATTAATAAATAAAATTAATAATAATGAAATACTCGAAATTATAATAGAGAATTGTGCGTCTTTTATTGTCTTGAAAGTAACTTTAATGAAATCGAAATTATTCATTTCTCATCATATAACGATGATAAAAAATGATATTTCCAAAAATCTAGAATAGATCTAGAGCGAGAGATTCGTTTTCTTGACGATGTATTCGTTAATAAGAACGAGAGTGTCGTCGAAAATCCGTGTCATTAATCTTTGACGCTGTCAGAATCAGAACTAAAACCGAGAGGATTGTCTTCGTTTCTTTCTTTTAATTTTCGATGAGACTATAGAAATTTTTAGCTTCTGCCATGGACACGAAATGCTTTTGTAAAGAGAAAGAGAGAGAGAGAGATCATTTTTTCTTCATTATTCTCTTCTTTAGAGTCTATTTATGCATCTGGTTCATTGAACTAGTTATGCCAAACTTGGGCATTCTTCAAATTATTACGCCGACAAACAATTTTTTACGCCAAAGAACCTTATTTAATATAAACTAGCAACAAATTTAACAAAGTATTTCGAAATTACATTTACTAATTTTAACATAAAATAACAATATTAATAATAATAATATTCTAACAATAATGAAAAAATTAATAAAATATATTTATTTTTTACAATTTATTACTATTCGATTTGGATGCACATTCGACATAGTAATTTCTTTTTCATCAACATGATTTTTACTTCCGGACAAGAACGGTTCCGCATATTTTTACTGAATCATTTGAGGGGCAACATTGTCCTTTCGGGCTCGTAAAAAATTGTTGTCTTGTTTAATGTCGGCTTTTCTCGAGCCATCTCGATCTGATTTTTCGATAACGTAGCGTTGTCGTGCAGACACGGTCGTCACATTACGGACTTAGACTATCTCGGGAAGATGAGAAAGAGAGAAATCGCGAAGGAAGAGTCCGGCGTTCTGCCGATCCTAATTTACGGCCGGGATTTCAGGCGTTTATGTCTTTCCGATAAAGTCGTTCACGCAGATGCCAAGCCTGCATCGATGGATCTTCTTCATCCCGCGCTTCCCACTTCTTATTCCTCGTCGGCTCTCGCATATCGATAGGACACGACGAAACGTCAGAGCGGCGTTCGTCTTGCGTCGTTAACGAGAGCAAAGTGGGATCGAGGTGTCGATTCGTCAACAACAGCGCGATTACGTCGGACTCGCGAAATTGCCAGCCATTCTTCCACGGTTTTCCGCCAGAAATGATATTGATCGACACTTCGTAAAAGTCACGTGTAAGATTTAACCGCTTCTGCATAATAGAGCGTGGATCCTTTATTTCTCGAGGAGACAGCGCACCCTCCAAGTGCGCAAATAAAAATCTCTTTTATTTATTTATTTTATTTTATTTTATTTTATTGAATTTTCCCGTCCATTTTCAACGAACGGTTGTGCGTAGATTAAACGGACACGAATTGTTCCAACCGATCTCAGTTAGGATCCGCAATAATATTTGTTCAAAGGACATGCGACCGGAGATTCAATCAAATTGGAAATTTCGCCTTTTTGCCGTCCACGGGAGGGTGTTAAATTCCCTGTGAGATTCGATTGGTCGGCGGGCACAGATTTCCTGTCCGGAAGAATTGACAAGATGGGTTTGTTCACGATTTTCTATCCGGTCGACGCGTTCTTTTCCGATTTCTCTCTTGCTTCAATTTTCAGGAGAATTTATTTTCACCTCGAGCCGGAAGTAATCGAACAAAATTAATGTCTTAATGTGTGTTAATAAATGTTAATTAAATTCAAAAATAGTTTACAACAATCGAATAAATTATATTAATATACTTATTATATTTTTTACATCCCGTGTATCTGTAACAAAAATATGAGGGAGATTTGTAAATTTTCTTGTAGATTTTAAATTTTCATTTTACGAAAATTTAATTTTTTACGCTAAATTCTTCATTGCCGGATATGATCAATTTAATATTTCAGACAGACAGAAAGACAATTTAACATTTCAGACAGACAGAAAGACAAAATGGTGTCGCCTATTTGCGTTTATTGTCGGATTTTTGATGTAAAATGTGGTCTTTGACCCGATAATCGCGTAAGGCTCGTTAATTATTGCTGGAGGCCCCCATGGGCCAGAGATCGAATCAGAGAATCACAACCGAAGTATATTTGCAGATTAAACCCGTCGTCGAATAAAGTCACAGCGGAATACAGATATAAGTAGCTCGTACAAAATTATTTCGCATTGCAGAGTCACACAGTATATTTAAATGTGTGACAGATTGATTTGCAAAAGATGTATAATTGATTTATGGAATTTGTGACCTATTCTTACATTTAATCTTGTCGCTGTCTTAATGTTTAAAATGATTATTAGTAGACTACAGAATATTCCAAAGTGACTTATCTTTTTTTAATTTTTATTAGCGACTTTCTTTTGGTGATCTATATTTTAGATTTTTAGCATTCGAGTTTAAATGTTTAAAAGTGACAGTAAAATATCAAATAAATTTATTTAAACTCAAGTAAAATATTCTATTCCATTAAATTAAAGATCCAATAAAACGTTAGATGATTTGCTATTTATTTATATTTTTAAAATCTAATTATTTATATAAAAACACAAAATTTTTAATGATTCATAAAATAAAATACAGTTGACAGCTTTTTTTTTAAATATTTGTATTAAATAAAAATTAGATTTTTGCATAAATTGACTTTAATAAAAATAACATGGAAAACTATTACACTTTTTATAAAATTTTCTAACAAACCAAGCAATACTCTTTTTTATTTTTTTTTTTCAATTTTTTTATCATTTTAACAGATTCGAATAATTTATCTAACAATTATTTAAAATTTAATACGAATAATCTATTTCTTGGAACCAGGTCAAAAGGAATTGACCGAATGAATGATTAATCGGGAGCAATTAATTACATTTTGATTCGGTCCACGAACGCCGACAAGATCGTCGTTCCTTGTTCCTCGAAGAACGAGGAACTGTAAACGAGGCTATCGGCAGATCCACACTTCTTACTTTTGCCCACTATCCTGCTACGTCGACGAAGGGGGATGCTCGCCGAGGATAGGGCAGGAGGGGGTTTAGATGGCCAGAATTTATAGCGTCTTGGCGATGGGACCGGGGGTGAGAGGGAGAGGCGGGTAGGATGAGGCAGAGCCACCCCTCAGACTCAATGTTTTCTGCAGGGAAAGTCGGAAGTCGAGCCGAACCCTGGCCAGGACTAGCCGTCTACCATACGTCTTGCTAACCGACCGTAGAGGTTTAGTCGTCGGAACCGGGAGCAGAAAAAATTGTATAAAATTGCCCGCTTTATTTCATCGTTATTTTCACGCGACGTATTCTCGATCGGACCGTCTCGAATCATCGTCGCGCGTTTCGTGTCTTAAATCGATACGGGGCGAACGGGATGAATTTTCGAAGCACTCCTCGCGCGGACAATTGGTATCCGTTATCGGGTAGATTTAGTTGGACGAGCGGGTCCCTCCATTTTCCGAATGGACTTCTGACCCCACCATCCCATGACGCACGGGGATGCTTTTTATTAGACTCCGCCAGGATCACCCGGTATACCCGGGTATCTCGCGCGCGCGCGCACGTGTTTTCTCTATATAAACGTACGCGCGTGTTACACGTAGGAAGACGTCGTATATGGCAGTGGCCATGTTCGGGGTGGAGGGACAGCCCCATTCGCCAAATTAACTGCGTTAGACCGGGACCCTGGAATTCTTTACGCTTTCCTCGACCTACGACCGGCCATTTTACGCTGGATCCGAAGCGACGGAAACGATCGTCGTCCCTTACCCTCGATTTTTTTTTTTCATCGCATTTTCCTCCACTTACCACGTGTAATTCCCCCCTCTGTAGGAGAGACGTGCGTCGGGCAGATTTACGACGATATTACGTTCGAAGCGGCGAATTGCGCTTTGACGTTTCATTCGAAACTCATTGTCACACTGATTACGATTTTTTTTTTAAAGATCGATCATCATGGAGCTGATAATATGATTGGAAATTAATAGATTACATCCTGATAAAATTTAAATAAATAATTATATTGTTGTTAATATATATAATTACTTAATAATTATAATAATAATTAAATAATTATAATATAATATAATTAATAATTTAAATAAATAATTATATTGTTGTTAATATATATAATTACACAGGCCTGCGAGGTTTTTTTTTAAGATGCAATAGTGATTTCCGATGTAATTTTGTGCGCTGAATAATAATATTATATATATTAGCGATTTTTGAGCCATTCAATATTTTGGCCAAATATTTTGGCTAATATTTTGGCCAATTTCATGAATTTATTGTGGGAAACCAAATTTTTTGAAATATTTCTGCTAATGGGATCGTATAATACTCATTTTCGCCTTTCAAATCCACTTTCGATTATCGCCGCACGATTTTTTTTCGCTGAGATATATAAGTATCACGTTGTAAGAAAATTTACGTTAAAGAAAATTTATATAGACATCAATATGATAGATTCATGATCTTGAAATTTGAAAAGACTGACATATGTCAGGTTCGGTTGGCCAAAAAAGTATTGTAAAGAAATGTCTAATACAGTTGTTACAAATTTTTCTAAATTTTACGCCTTTTTATTGTGATTCTATTCGCCATTTTTAATTTCAAAAGATGACAGAAGGTATTTAAAAATGTATATTTTAACTTAATTTTGATTCGTAGTGAGATAGAGAGGTGGTTGATTTAGAATGGCTTATTAAATTTATAACTTGTACATCTGAGCGAAAAAAAATCGTGCGGCGGTAATCAAAAGTGGATTCGAAAAATAAAAGTGAGTATTATACGATGCCATTGACAGAAATATTTCAGAAAATTTGGTTTACTCGCAATAAATTCATGAAATTGATCAAAATAGCGATTTTTATTCAACTACAAAAACCTGACGTGCTACGCAAATTCGGCTGCCAGATTCGGAGTGAGCGCACAAAATTCATTATTGCATCTTAAAAAAAAATTTGATCCCCTTTTTCGCAGATCTATGTAATTAATTAAATATTATATCGATAAAATTAATAAATAATTAATTAATTAAATACCATAAATATCATAATAAATAAATTTCTTATAATTAGAGAGCTCGTGTGAGTTATTTATGACAATTACCGGTGAGTCTGAGGATAGGAGTAATTTCTTTGCAAACTTTTCGAAAAGGGGCGAAAGTGCATAACGCGGGAAACTTAAGTAACGATTTCTCTAAGAAAGTTTCGCGCGGCGAGACTTTAAAGCCGAGCGCTCGAGACGGCTTCTTAATCGAATCACTAATGCTTGTAAAATCTTTGTTCGAGACTCCTTAAAGAGAAGGAGATGAAGCACCGCGCGCGACCGAGAGTAAAAGCGTTTACTGCGAGTTGACGAAGTATCGGAATGAAAAAGTGCGAGTTCACTTCCACCAAAGTTCCACCGCTATAAAGTCTTTGCAACTATTATAAAGATCAGTTATACACTATTCGGTATAATTTACTCCACTTATTAACATAATATAATCTGATAATATAACCATCTCCATCTTGTAATATTTTATGACATTTCTCGCGGACAAGATTAAGCGGAGCTAACAATGGAATATTTTTTTATTTTTCACTTATTCCGCGGAGAGGTATTATTCATACCAATAGAGGGTGTATCTTGTATTCCTTATTTTTACCCTGCACCTCGAGTATATATTGTTAATGGAATTTACGTCCTTGAATTAAATGCAACCGATATTCTCGAAATTCCACTCCTCCCCTCGAGAGGGAGGAAAGCTCTTTCGAAGAATGAGCTAAACGCTCCCTCTGAAATAGGGGCAACATTTTGTTTACGTTTAATCGAACCCCATTCTGAGGAATCAACGACGAGATGTTGCCGTTACTTAACCGAAACGGGCTCCATCAATTCCACGGCGGATCAAAGCGGTGGGCACTTCCCTCGCTCGCTGTCGTCCTTAAATTCGCGCTAGCCTGTCCATCCGGCGGTGCATAGGATATCGCGGACAACTTTCTGAATAGGTGATCACGTAAAACTGATTTAGCAATTCGCCCACTCCCGGGCGGCGCGATCTTAGTTCAAATTGAGTATAGTCCAAGTCTTACTCGGGTGAACCACTACTAATCCAATTCCAGAGATCTCGAGACGTTCCGAGGTGAGCAGAGGGTGAGTGTGCAGGTTGTACGCGGCTAGTCGGCGGGGTAGAAGGGTGAGGGGGCGGCGGTGGTGGTCGAGAGAAAGAGCTCGGGACGTTCTGCGGATGGAGGGAGAAGGCGGATGGGAAAGAGAGAGAGAGAGAGAGAGAGAGGCGAGGGTGGGTCGAAGGTATAATATCGCCTATGCAAATAGCCTTTGGACTTAGACTGACTGAATATACTTTAGAGCCGGCGCGGCACCGGAATTTAGACCGACCATCGTATTTTCCGCGGGGTGGGACGCTTCCGTTTGTACACGCGCTCTTAAAAAATTCCATCATCGCGAACTGCGGCTCGTTACGTCGCCTGCAGAGTCTACGCTTCTTTTGGAAAAAGTTTGATAATTTTATAATTAATAATTAATAATATAATTTATATAATTAAAATTATAATTAATAATATTTTAGTAATATTTTGACTGTCGCGATGCGTGAATTTTTCTCCCAAATATACCAAAGTAGGGTTAAATTTTGTCTGTGATTTTTTGCGCTTTTTATTTTACGACTTTATAATCCGTAAAAAAATGACGCGAGATCCAGATTGTTAAATTCTGATGAAATAATTAATATATATAATTTCTCTGATATTTTATTCTTAGCAGCAACGATTATGATTATAATTGATTTCGATTTTTTAATCGTGCTTCGATAGAAGGAGTCAAGAAAGAATTCCGTTAATGAAATATTTTATTTACACACGGTGATATAATTATATTATTCGATTCATATAATATACGTTTAATTATCAAAAAATCGGAGCCTAAATAAATACAATTCTACGGTATAGAAAAATTTATAACGCGCACGCGATAAACCAAGTAAAATAAAAGTGATTGCAACCTGTAGAAAAAAAAATGGAAGAGATAAAAAAATTAGCGGAAAAGAAATATAATTTCAATATAAAATTCGTCTGACAATTAAGTCATCGCTTGGCAATCAATAATCGGCACTTAATTATTCGACTATTACCTAATACTTAGATTTCCATACGTTACACGACTCATCGAATGCGAGAAGCGGTCGAAGGAAAGTTGTACCGGTGTGCGAGTAAAATAAGGGACCGCGGTAATAAGGGGAAAATGCACTTGAGTGGTAAACGTAGCCGATGGGGCGAACGGAGGGTGAGCGAGAGGTGGCGAGGAGGAGGAGGAGGAGGAGGAGGGGGGAAGGGGGGAAGAGGTTGCAAAACCAAGCGGAGTAAAGGGGACGACATTAGGCTGGGTTACCAGACGAGACGAGGGTAGGACGTTTGAGGTCAGTTCGGGGCGGTTTTTTCAACCCTCGGAGCGACTCGCTCAATACCAGGCCGCCCCTCGACTGACCAATGGTCGGCCTCCGGCCCCCACCATCCGCCCCGGCTGACCAGCCAGCCGATTGGACGAAAATCTCCCGAGGGATACTCTATCCGACGAGGATACTCTCTCGCTCTCGGTCCCGGATCTCTCCACGAGATCCGCTAACTAACCGGAGAGGAGAGAGAAAGGGTGAGGGAGGGAGAGAGAAATTACGTACCGGGTGTACCCTCGATATCGGAGATTTCCCCGAGATATTTCCTGCCCTCGGCATTCGCCGCCCAGTCTTATCCGGCAAAGGAATTTCTGATGAGGGATTAGAACGAATTTACTGTCTCGGATACTACACCGGTTATTCTCGCGCTATCTAGAATGGCATGGAAAATTGAAACCTCGTGGCAATTGATTCTCCAAGTATTTATGCTCAATCGCGGTCGATTCGCAAAATTATAAACTTTTTTTTCCAAATAATTTTACATCGAATTGAAGAAGTTAATAAGGAATATTCGTCACGATATATCGGCAACGAAAAGGATGTATTAAAAGCATCCATTCCCAAAGTGAAGGGCGCATAAACGTCCATAAACGTCCGGAGTAATATCTTTACTCGAGTCGCTCGATGCACTTTATCGGTTAACGAAAAAGGCTCCGAGGCGAGGATCGCGATACGTCGATCTCCCTTTTTCGAAGGGGTATTTCCTCCCGCGTCACCCGCTAGACGCGTCGGGATGGAAACCGTCGCGTTTCTCGATGCGAATGTACGTCGGCGTGTTTACCAATGTTATCAGCGTAATAATGGGACACCCCGTATCCGTCCAGCGGAGCGCTCGCCCGTCCTACCGCTACTTTGCTCGAGATGACATCGGTCGTTTCTACCGTGCTTTTCGTTAGATTTCGCCGTTACTAAAGCAGACGGGACTTGAGAGCGCGCCAAGACTCCTCGGATCAAGATTTAAAGACACCTTAAAGTTCGCGCGACCGCGAACGTCGTCGGGGGAGGCGAGACGCCGGAAATTTCGGACCGCCATCGACGACCGATGGAAATGAAATCGCGAGTTAACTCGGATCGATTCCCAACTTTGCTATTACGCCCTCTCCTCCCTCGCATCTTCCCGACCCTCGTGTAAGGGAAACTGTTATCTAACGGGATTATTTACCAAGATTTTCCCTCGAATATCGCGAGTGGATGCCTCTCGCTCCTTTATCGAACCTTTTCACGGCCGCGCAAACAATTAATACGTCAATTTACGATCCACAATAAATTTGGATAAATTTGTAAAATATTAAAAATTGATCAATCAACAGATCAGACGCCCCATATGTATTTATACACGACGGTCTAGCGATCGATAAACTTTCCCGCGCGACGAAAGGAGGGCGAGATACGTTCGCTCGCGATCGAGACATTTTTTATGACGGCTTCTTTTTGTCGAAACGAGAATCACGATTCATCCGGCAGGGGAGCTACGATTTTTTTTTTTTTAAAGCACGACAGGTATTCCGCGCCAGTTATTTTTTTTCCCCTCCCGGCGATCCTCACTCGTTCTCTGGCGCAGACAGGGTTAGGAGAAGGGAGAGCCGGGGGGGAGGCGAGTGGTTGAGCCCACGGGAACGGGATCAAAGGAAGAATTATCAGGGTTCCAAGCCCGGCCCGGGATTTGGTCCCGTAGGAGAGACTTACCACATGTAAATAAGGACAGAGCTTCTGTAGCTTGGTGCTGTCCTGCGTAAATAACATTTTTCCGATAGCGCTGGAATAAACCCTCCGCGCCAGTCCGGTACGAATCCTTGGCACATCGTCGGGCTCCTTTGTTACCTCCTTTCTCGGCTGCATAATTTTGAATCTTCGCCGCATTTTATCCCGTCAGATATCGCAGCGCCGGCAAATCGCGTATCTGAATTCTATTGTTTTTTTTTTTAAGAATAAAAAGAGTAGTGCTTTCGAAAATTTTAATATTAAAAATTTTTCGAAAATTTTGGTATTAAAAATTTTTCGAAAATTTTGATATTAAAAATGTTTGCCGATTATATCGTACACAAGAATAATTATAGTAGATAGATTCTCCCTCTTTATAAATTCATGTAATTTCTGTATACGACGCACCTTTCGAAATTATTATATAAATACTTGGCATAAGCAAGGAATTATTTCGAAATATATACGAGATGAAGAAAGCGCGTTTAATAATAAAATGCTTATCTCGTTTCAATTTTTCGACGATTGCCCAACTCCCCGTCTAGGAAAGTTTCGCGTGTCTCGAGTGAGATGATCGACGCAGGCGAACCCTCGGCGACACAAAATTACGTTTCGAGAACTCAAAGGGCAAAGGGATTTTAATACACAGCACATTTCGACATTCCGAGCGCCTCTTGATTTCTCGCGTTTCTCGTTTACCCGTTTTTCCCCTCCTTGCTCCCCCGTTCCTTAGAGCGAAAGCAAGAGGAGACGGATATTTTTGTTTCTTTCCCTCCCTCCTCCTCCTTCTCGCTCCCTTTCGTTCTCCTTTTTTGCCGGGCTAGCATATTCGGCGCGGTGGCGGTTCTACGTTTCAAAATGTATGCAAAAGACCGAGGCACCCCGCGCATCCCAACACGGTACACCCCGCGGAGAAAAGCTAGAGCTCCCCTCGGCCCCGGCGTTTTTCTCTGCCGAGTATTTCTCCCGAGATTGACGTCACCGGCTGTCACCGGAGGAATAACCGAGGGTGTCCTCGAGAAATCGTCGGGGACCGATAGAACGCCTCTGTCAGATGAGTTTAGACAATCTCGCGTTGATGCAAATTCGCGCGAGACACACGGTGCTGTGTGTTTTCGCCGGACTGTACCGGGGTCCAGCCGGCGTAGTTACCATCGATTCGTGGTCGCAACTGTTTCGTCGTTTAAAAAAGGAACGCCTCGAGTCCCGGGGTGGAAAGACATCTTTTCCCGACACATATTTCTGTTTGTCCAAGGGGCCGGGCACCAACCGCCGAACAATATAGGGTCATTTTACGTGTTTCCTTACACAAGGAAGCAGGTTGCCGTTTTCTTCCCTTCGCGCGTTATCCTTCTTCCCTCGATACGTCACTTTCGTCGCGTACACTTTGAATTTAGCATTCGCTTAGGGAAACTCTTGCAAATGAGTTTAGTACTCTAATACTCTGATAGTAATTGGAAATAATCTTGTCAAAGTGATTAATGATATCGATAAATATCTGTACTGAGAAAAACATCTGATTGCATTGATTAGAATTCTGGTAGATTCGACCGGTATATCTGTTGGAAAATGGACGAACTAGAATTCTTGTAGGAATTACCAGATGAATCTGAGTAATTTCTTCTTGTTAAATTTATCAAATTTTAATACATTTTAATTTATTAATGATTAATTTCTTCTTGTTAAATTTATCAAATTTTAACAAATTTTAATTTATTAGTTAATAATATTAAACTCACTAGCACCAAGTTGTCTAAATTTTTTTCCATCTAATCTCAAAAGTCTGTTTAATATTTTGAATTCCAGCAAGATTATTGGATAAATTCAATCCAGATTATTGAATAAATTATTTTAATTCAGTTCTAGTTATAAAAAAAGTTCAGTTTTAGTTCAGTTCTAGTTATAAAAAAAATCGAGCCCTTCAATCATATACGTCTGATACAATCAAATGATTTTTCTCAGTGTGTGGAAAGTTATTGAATCTTTAAGCAGCATTAAATCAACTCACATCTAGAAAAATTATAATATCACATATATTATCGTATTTACATTTTAAACATTTATTTATAAAAAATATTGCTCTAAAATTAGTTTGAATCAATTATAAATTTTGAAGTATCGCGTGATAATTCCCGCAAAATTTGATAAGCGGTCGGATCTTGCGGGCAACTGTACCCCCAGGTTCTGGACGGCTACTTCGCTTCTCGAAGGCGACACGGATCCCTCGCATATTGATTCGCGATAATTTCATTACTTTTCCCAGCTTCCTGCTAACCGATTAATGTCTCTTCCGAGCAACTGTCTGCCAATTGAAATGCAAACGAGAGTCCCGCCGCCCTTCGATACCTAATAATCTATCCGTTCGAGTTGGCTTCGGTTTCGCAATTTTGTGCCGCAAGAAAGAATTTCGGCCGCCTTCTGGCTTCCTCTCCTTCGCGGTTTGCGATGAGGGAAACGTGTAAATACGAGGACGTACACCCGCGAGAGCTCGCGCGCGGCAGAAACGGATAAAGCTGCCGACTGCGAGGAGGTAAAAGGGCGGCGAAGGGAATAAGAGCGAAAGCCAAGGGTGGAGAGAAGAGAGAATTTTATTGGCTCTGACTTGGCGCCCCTAACGTCTGCTCGTTTGCCTCGCAGATTTTCATATGTTTTCATCCACTCGGAAAATTAGGACGTTATGCAGGAATCGGGCTCGCGAGTCTCTCCAGGAGAGTCTTTGTGTTATGCACGGTTCCCTCTACGCAAGTTATTGGTTCTCGCTGCTCCCGACGTATAACCGACTTTTCGGAAATCAAATTTTTTCAATTCATTACCTAGTGAAAATTTAGGAGAGAGATTTGCAAAAATTACGGCCGCATAATGTCCTGCGAATTTATTCTTCATCGGAGAGATTTCAAATTAGACTCGAGTCAAGTAGGGTGTGTTTCTCGGGAGAGAGAGAGAGAGAAAAAGGTTGTACGCGTAGAGTAGAATTTAATTAACGTTGTTTTATGCGAATCGCGCTCCGTGTCGTGGAGGTCCTCTCCTCCTGGTGGACCGAGAGAATTCATAAGGAATTCATAAAGAGGGTAAACGACAGGCTCTCGCGCGCGCCGATCTTTTGTTGCGGCGCAAGCAGGTCCATTATGTGGAAACGAATGCTTCTCGCCAGCCGGCGTCATCCTGAACTAAGAAATTCAGCATCGGCCCGAGGGTGGTGTTCGGCCGTGTCGAGACGCGGATACATCCACCGCAGGAGGGCGGCGCATAAAAAACATATTTCGAGGTCCTGCCGGGGCTGCGGGCAGGGTGGACCTTCCAGTAGTAATATATCAAGTCAGATCGATACTATTCCGCAGACTTCGGTTGTTCGGAAACCTTCCAGGGCGCCCACCCGTCCACCCCCTTCCTCCCATTCTCTCTCTCTCTCTCTCTCTCTCTTTCTCCCCGCCTCCCTCTTTGACGGCTACACTCTCAAATATCCTCCAAGTTGGAACACCCGCAAGACGTGGATAAGCCAGTCGTAGACGTACGGAAATTCGACGAATCCTCGCGCCGCACTTGCCACTCGATGATTTGATCAACGATACCGTAGAGCTCTTTGCTCCGGCAGAAAGGCTGATTTTTATAGCGATTTCTACAACGACCGTCGTTTCGCGGCTCGCGTGCATGAAGAATCGTTGAGGAAAAAATATCCGATACATCCCGATAGTCGCGGAAGATACGCAGTCTTTGGGGACGCGGGGAAGAGCGAATATGACGCGCTTGAAAGGCAGTAACGAGGGAAAGTGCCGCCGAATCTGTATCGATCGGCCCAAGTGAAGTGCCGGGGAGGGCAACGAAATCAGATTACACAAAGGCCTCTTACCTGATGCGCCGCGTGCGAAGTCTGGCCCAAAACTGGCACCCCATCGCCGGGAGAGGAAAGGGGTAAAGAGCCTTTTCCGCGGTCGCAAGTTAGGACCGTGTGTCCGTGTGTCGCGCAGGAGACACACAATACCGGGTGTGTAGATGCAACCGGGTCTGCCGCCCTTTCCCCCCCCCCTCGCTTTTCCGCCCTTCGCGCCGCTTCTTGCCTCTCTGTCGGCGTTTACAACAGTCGTAGCCCGGTGACAACCTTGTAACGCAGCCGCGTGTGAGTTTAAGATAAATCTTGATATCGCTTTCCGATCGATCGGCTCGCGAGACCGGGAGCAACGTTGCTCCGAATATATAATTTTTACATTTGCGCGATCGAAGGCATGCATGTGTCCGATATTCAAAAGTGTCGCATCAAAAAATGTAGGAAATACAAGTAAATAGAACAGTTTCTTTTAAATAATTTTAAATAAAAAGGAAAAATTAATCAATTCCTACAGTGGTCTCAAAGATAAAATCTAAATAAAATATAATTAATATAATTTAGGCAAAAAAACCACAAGGCATAGATGCAATATGCAAAAAATCGGTAGAATTCAAATAACTTGTAATTTACTTATAGTTTCTTATTTTCTTCTTCCCCTAACTTTGCTCCTAAAATTATTACAGCCTAAAATAACACCAATAAAATATAATTTGATAATATTCATACATGTTTGTACACTGAAAAAACTGATTGGTAATAATTATCAAATATATTTAGTTATATTATATTTAATATATATTTGAATATATTTGATAATAATTACTAAATCTTCAATTGATCTAGTTAGCTATTATCAAAGTTTGATTACAGTTATTAAAGTTTTGTTAAAGGAATCAAATTTGTAATTGAATGAATTAAATTTAAGTAGTCTAAACTAAATATTTTATTTACTCAATTAATTTTTTTTGTAATTGTTACCACACATTTAATTACAACTATTTGCCCAAATCATTTAGTAATTGTTATTAAATTCTAGTGTTTACTACTAAATTCTTTTTTCAGTGCACGTGTCCGATATACAAAAGTGTCGCGTCAAAAAATGTAGGAAATACAAGTAAATAGAACAGTTTCTTATTTTCTTCTTCCCCTAACTTTGCTCCTAAAATTATTACAGCCTAAAATAACATCAATAAAATATTCGTTGATAATATTCGTCCATGTTTGTATTCATTAAAGCAATAATTTTCCTCTTTCCAAGTGATGCGACACTTGTGACGACTATATTTATATTTATAACGCCGGGGGAAATATTTTTCAGAGCGAATGATACATTTGGGGTTGCTCGGAACGATTTGACAATGAATGAAATTTAAGTCTGCGGATATATTTATTCTCAGCTCATCCTGGATCGGTTTTCCCGGACGGTGTAGCTTCATCATTTACGACCCTCTTTTTTTTTTAGCGCCGACAATTTTACATGTTTGTACTTTCCTCGCGAATCCCCCGGAAATCCGCGCGCACTTTTGGAACGCGAGATTTCGCGTCGCGCGGATACGATTCCCCGTTTCCGGCGTCGCGGTGATTCGACGTGATCGGGATGAAAAAAGGAAACAAGAAGATAGGTCCCGGGGAGGTTCGGGGTTCGGGAAAGCCACGGTGAAATCCGGGATTCGATAGGAGAGGATTCCGCCGGGTCGAGAAGAGAAGATAGCCATGCGCGATAGCGCGAGAATTCGCGCGGGCCATTGGGCATAGGTCAGGCAGAAGCCAATCCGACGAAACTCTCAGATATATGATAAAAATTGACTGGAGGCACCTTCCCTCCCCCTTCCCCTGCCCATTTCCCCGCCGCATCGTGGATGGAGCACTGAAAATTCTCGTCCGTCCCTTCAAATCCCTCGGATAACGCCGCGCGAGAGGAAGCATCTCGTCGTCCACCATCCCCTTCGTTATCCCCGATAACGAGCTTGGACGAGCGGGGAAAGGGTGAGGGGTGAGCTGGCAAGTCATCGGCGACCGATCAAAAAATGATCCGGCGGCTAAAAAGCGCGAGATGGGGTCGGTCCGATCATCTCGCGGATCGAGCTTCAACCTTTTTTTTTTTTTTTCTGAATGAGTCATGACCCAGGACTATAATGATCATTTTCTCAATATTCTCAAGCTTCATGGCGTCTGTTGCTTTCGTCAGATGTTTGAGATAGGTAGAACGAGTGTTTGGGATTCTAGCAAATTAAATTTTTCACATTCATTTTAATGAGAGGGCGAAGGAGAGAGAAATCGAGAGTCTTTGTAATATTATTAATTTATAATATAATATTTATAATATTATCTATAATTAATTATTATTAAATATCATTTACAATTAATTCTCATTAAATATTATTTATATTATTTATAATATTAATATAATTTTAGCGTTTTTTTTTCTCTAATAATATTGGTTGACGCGCGAGCCTTCTTTCATTTTCAATAGTCGTCGCTGTGAAGGGTGTTGCATCCCCGGGACATGAAATGCGAGATGTAGATGCACAAGTGCCTCGCACAATTCTATATTTCACCGATAAAACTATTCCGTGGCGCGGGACTTCGCGAGATAATTACCATACGACGGCGTTATGATTCGCGGGGGGAGAGGGGGGGGGTGAGTACCGGTGAATATCTATTGCGAAGGGAATTTAATATCGGAGGAATCCATTTTCAGAGCGATGTCGCCCGGTATTATGATTCATCGCGAACGAATATGTCCGTGCGTTCTATTCTACGAGGCGCGCGCTTTCGCGAGAGGGGGAGGAGGGAAGAAGAAGGGAAAAAAAAAAATATTCGCGGCGTCCTCCCTTTCTCCCGGGTTCTCTTATCCTAACAACTATGACGCCGGCGGTGCGGGAACTTACCTGGACGCGGAAATTTCCCTTTGCAACGTACGGGAAATATTTTCCAAAGACCCGCAAAGCCTCTCCAAATCCACGCCGTGTATGATATCATCGCGAGCGGCAAAAGTTTTGTCGACCGTCTCGGTTCTTACTCGCGCGATCGAACAATACAATTCAAGGGATGCGATAATTTAAATGCCTCGCCGAGACACGAATATTTGTTGTTAATAATTGTATCGTTTAAGGTATCCAATCTCTATCCATTAATTGTGACAAAATGATGAAAAATTGATTTGCCAAACGAAAGGCGAAGGCACGCTCGATTCTTCTTATTGCATTTGTCGAGATTGTTAACAGGAAGTTCTTAAAGATTGCAGTGGGTGATCGTTGCCGATCGAAATGCACGCGAATGACGCGTAAGATGCGCGTATTTCGCATTTTCCGTTCCTCTTGTTACCCCGGGAAATGGGACAATACATGTCCGGGTCGGATCCGGCCATTTTTGTATTTGTTTGAAATTTTAATGTGGTCGCGGCCGGGACTTGACGGCGCGGCCGAGGGTGGTCGAGGACCAGGGGGGTGAAGGAAACACCATCGGGCGTAAACCGGCGGCCATTACCTTCGATTTCGAAATAAATTGCGCGCCATAAACAGGGCGGTCCGTAAGAATACATACGACCGGCTTACCACGAAGGTACCCAATGTTCTGAAAAATGTAGCCGCCGCCGTTGCCGATATCGATCCCTTCGTCTCGCCCTCCTCCCCCGCCGCCGTCCGCCTCCTTTTCTCCTCGCTCGCCCTTTTTTCCGTTCTCCCTCGCGGACGAGAGGAAGTTGGTCGCCCGGGTTGGCTTAATTTCACCCCGAATTCAGTCCTTTTCAGAGAAGGAGAGAAAATAACTCGGCGACCTTTGACTTTGGAGTTCCTTCTTTTCGCCGCTCCGTTCTTGGCATCCACCCGAGGACGTGGCACGTCAAAGGGCGATCTTGAATTTTTCAGCCGGTCGAAAACAGGTGTGGAAAGAGAGAAGGAGAGTTTGGTTGCTGACATACATTGGGTTCGTTTGTTGAAAAAAATTGTTTCGAGCAATGTTGAGGCTTCATTTGATTTTATCGCGTAATTTTTATATTAAAAAATGGAAAGATTCCTAGATTGATTTTAAAATCAATCTAATGCGAATATAAATTTAATCATTATTTTTATTTTATTTTTATTATTTTCAATTTTATTATTTTTATTTTTATTATTATTTTTATTACTTTTATTTTTATTATTATTTATTATTTTATTTTTATTATTTTTAATTTAATTTAATTTTTATTATTTTTATACTGTTGATTAATGTTTGACAAATTTCGTAATAATTTTCTGATTATCACTCGTTCGATTAATCAATTTTAAGTTTGCGACGTAAATAAAAATTCCAGGAACACGTTTTTAATTCTTCTCTCCCTGCGATTGCTTAACGCGTAAAATCTCGAGCGACGGAAATTTGAACATTGGGGAGAGGAAATAAAAATTGTGCGCGCAAAACAAGTCCTAGGAGTCGGGGAGGCGCGTGGGATCTATAAAGACTGTAGCTTTTTCCATTTCCTCGACTCGTGAATCCCCTCGTTTCGTATTAAGTCGGTCGATTGTGCGACTCCACATCTCGCGGGGGGCGAAAAGAGGGGGAGGGGGATGGGAAAGAGCCAACCGCTTTTGAAAATGGCCGCTGCCGCGAGCTGATAAGGAGGACGCACCGCGCGTTGTCCGAGGGGCTCCTCGACAAATGGCCCGTCACGATTCTCGTAAATCAAGGCTCAGGACCAAGAAAGGACCAAGAAGGGCGCCCGCGCCACGCTTTTGACTCCTCGTTTCGCCGCGAAATGAATAATCCGCTTAACCGCCCCGCATTTCTCGAAACGATCGAACGGTTAAGTCGGTGCCTTTCGATTTTTTTTTTAAAAAAGAACCAATTGCGTTAAAAAAAACGCAAGATTAATAATTAACAGATTGATAATTAAAATATTTTTCTCACGTTTCCTTTCATCTATAAATTTCTGGATCAATTTGCAATTATTGTCTTTTCACATTTTTTATAAATGACTGATTATTTTAAGAAGGGGGATATTAATACGTTATTAGGGAAATAAAATTCTCCGTTTAATACCAATCAATTATCGTTTCATTTGCAATGATTACGCAAGATTGAACATCGAGGAGGACTTTCGAAGCCAGTAGAACGTATCAGAAAAATCTAGATATTGCGCCAAGAATTCAGAAAACGTGTCAGTACAATTGAAAATGTGGCTGCTGCAACCCACTGAATCGCAGTTGTGCACAGCAGCGAAAATTGTAATATTCTGGTGACGAATATCGCTAGCATGTAACATTGCATGACGTCTTGTCGAGCATACAGAAAATCATCTCATGCTACATTACCATTATATAATTACTTTTCATCAAATTTATATAATATATTGCGTATTTCAATAACACTTTTTATATTAAATTCGATCAAGCTTGGATATTATTATTCTTTCTCAAATAAAAAATATACTCGTTATATTTTCCAATAAAATACAACATTATATGTCACATTTTTTTCGTGCAACGTCAGATATCTCTGATTATTTTAAGCGGGTTTATTTTAGACTCAATATACAGTAGCAGTTAAAAAGATTGCATCACCGAAAATATAAAAAAGACACAAGTAAATAATTAACTTTTCTATTTTCCCCCCATTTATATTTATAAAATTATTGAAGCATAAAATAAAATATAATTTGACGCAATACTTTTATCAGCACTTCATAGAATAAATTTATCCATTTATGCTCATCGAAGCTGTCAAACTTAGCGGCCAGATTTCTTTATTCCAGGTCTAACTGCGCCAATTATCGTTTTGCGAAGCAGGATTACAAGTGCGAGGTCTCTTTCAGAGAGCCCCGCTTTTAGCTCTCGCTAACTCGTCTGGGCTTTCACGCTGCGCTCGTATGTGCTCACCACCATGATGGACCAGAAGCCCGAGTCCCGCGGGTAGCTCGTCCACAAGAGAGCGAGAGAGAGAGAGAGAGAGAGAAAGAAGCGCTCGTTAGTCGTTGTTCTCGCTCGCGGAACCGACGAGTACCTCTGGTACCGTAACGATAATGCCAACCCTTTGAGACCACGTCGTCGTCGAGTGTTGCCAGCGCGAGCGGATCTTCAGGGGTCGTCGGGGGTCGCGCTACTATTTCATCGACATCCGCTAGAGTTGCCAGGTCGCAGGTATACGGGACGGCCGGGGGAGATTGTAATGGGATGACGGGGCGAGAGAGGGGCGGAAGGGGGACGGGAGCCGTTATACGCGAAAAATCAGTGGGAGAGAAATTTTAAATATTTGAATTAACCCCTTTCGGGGGCTCGAGGTCTAACCGAGTGTACCTGGGCCTCGGGGCCGCCATTATTTTATTCGGTCGTCCTCCTTTGCATCTGGCATACATATCCGTCGATATAATGTTTCCCTCGCGCCCAAGGTATAAAGCTATCCGCGCTATATTGTTCTCTCTCCGTTCGTCTCTTTCTCCTTCTCCCTCCTGCTCGTTCTGTCGCACACTCCATGTAAAATTATGTTAATGGATTATCCTTAAGGGGTGGCACGGTTTTCCAGGTAGATTGCGCGCCAGAGGGACACCCTATGCCAGGATCCTTTTTTTTTTCTCTCCTCTCTTCCTTTTTCTCTTTCTCCCTTTCTCCCCGCAGCTTGTCAATCCTTTGCCTTCGCGGAAGTAGGTCGAATTGCCGCGAACGGTTCGCACGCAACGCTCTCCGTAGGGATGCGCCCGAAAGAACGACAGATGGGGTTAAAAAATCGGTGAAGAGGATTAGGGATGCGCCGAACTACATTATCGATTTTGCGTCGAACACGCGAGCGAGCGAGAGAGCGCCGATAGGTTCTACATTTTCATTTCGGTTAAAGTCGACGACCTCGCGGCTCACCCTTCCTCCTCCTAAGCTCTTCTCTTCTTGCATTCACGTGAGAAAGGCCGCAGTCGGATCGATGTAAATCGAAGATTTTCGACAAAAATCACCGGAAGCCATTTTAATTTGAACTCTTTTGTTCATGTTTCTCACTTTCTGTCGATTAGAATCGATCGGCGAGCATTTCTTCCTTTGATGCAACATCACGAAAAGTTAACGATGTTTATAATTTTCGAGTCTTTCGATTCTTTTAGCTGCGTATTAAGAGATCAAAAAATATTAAACATTTTTTGTCGCATGTAATAATTTGTCGCGATAGGAAACAGGTGAAATAACAAGCTTTTGTTGAAATTATTTGCTGGAAATGATGAATTATTGTTACAAAAGAGGAGAAAATAATTGATGATCATGATGTTTATTAAATAATTCGAATGTAATTGAGGGTCCCCCCGGATGTATCCACAAAATGCCACATGACACTGTACTCGAGACAATTTCGTAGGCCCTCTTGAAACGTGTTAACCCGAAAGAAACCCACGGATTTTCGGCTTGCAATGAAGATTGCGATCGGTTACAAGGATACTTACTTGCGCCTCGCGTCGAAGATTTTGGATAATTCCTGAACGCGTCCAGGCGGACTCGAGGGTTCTACAGATGCCCGAGATAAGATATTCAAAGCGTTTCAAGCATCTAAGGGTGCGTGTTATCCTTCACCGCGTACATGTGCGAATGTACGAAGCGTGAAATCTCACGCAGAGGTTTATTACAAGCGTCGTAGGAAGTTTTTCGAGGTGATAATTGTCGCCATGTTTTAAAATTTCATTAATATTCTTCAAAAAAAAAAAGCTGTCGCAATATTTTAAAACAAAAACGATCAATCATTCCTTAATCAAAATATTTAAACTCTATTTATCATATTAATACTTGAAGCTATTTCGTTCTTTGATTCACACGTTAGATTAGCACTTGACGAATGCACAACCTGTATCCAAATGCGTTCGAAGGATCGCTCGATTAAAATCGGATCGAGTCGGAAAAAAAATTCAAAGTGTCCGGGGTGGATCTCGAATCAGATATCTCTACTTTAGCGGTATTATTTGCGCTCTTTGTCGCCAATTTTTCTCGCTCCCCGTCCTGTTTTGGGTGTCGGTTTTCACGTTTTTTCGCCCAAAACCACCCTTGGGCCATTGTACATCCGACACTCTCTCGCTTTCCTTTCTTTTTTTTTTTCAAAAGCGCGTAATCCGGCACGAGGGGACGCGGGCACTTCGACTTTAGCGTTGTTGTTGTAGAGCAGGTTGGTTGGTTACTGCAGGTACACGAGCGATTCCACAAATAAAGGATAAATCTCCTTTAATGCCGACTTTTGAAAATCGAGGGCACTCATCATCCGCTTATCTATTATTCCTCATAAAATCACGTAATAACGAAAACTAATAAGCCTGCTCAAAGGATTGAGAATGAGCTAAACACAAATATTTTTTCCTGAATTTTGTCCTGATCATTTGACGCTGCAGATTGTTCATAAAAAAAGGAGGAAAAAAGATACCAGGTGACGAAACGACGTGGCTCAATTTCGCTTTTCATTCAGGAAATTGGAAAAAGCGTCATCTGGTGCCCTTAGAGAGCCGCTCGCAACCCTTTACTCATCTCGTTTGAGAAAATAGCGTCAACGGCGCGTCCGTAAACCCTCACGCAGCGGGGGTGGTAAAAATAAATTAAATTACTTTTTTTAAAACACGGAGAATCGATCGCGCCGCTCACTCTCGCATCAAACTTAATTAACTAACGTTATTAATAATTTCTAATGCTTCTCTTTCTATGTATAATTTATGCATATCTTATATTAACAATATATAAAACAACATAAGAGGGCGTAAAAAAATGTTTTCCACGCTTTAATACACTTCATACTTTAATAAAGTAATACATGTTATGCTTGCGATCAACTGCGGCGTGTTGCAAAAAAGGACAATGTCGCTCCTCGTAAAACGAGAGCACACAATTCTCAGCTTCAGGTAGGCCTCCGACATTATTTGCATTTCCAGGTAGTCGCGCATACGCGCCATAATAATCTCGAGCCACGTGCGTCAAGTCTCGCTGACATTTGCATCCCAGGTAGTCGCGCACACATCCAAGATTCGTGAATGAATCCGTGAGGGAAAAGGAGGTAAAAAAAAAGAGAATGCTGTTGCATAATAGGGCGCACGAAACCCTTTTACGCGATCCCAATCCCCTCCTCCCTGAGCGCGGAGGCTCTCTTGCCTCAGGTAAGATTTTTCGGGCCCTATCGCACACCTCTTGCGAGACACGCGGGTCTCCTCGACGGGCCCAGTCACGTTCCGAGCTCACGAACGAGGAGATCGCGTGTGATCCGTGGGAAAGATCCCCTTCGATTGAAAATCTGCATCGACAGGCATGCCTTGCCGAGCGATTTTCTTCGAGTTTTGAGCAGTTTGTTGAAAATTGCGACCTAGGAAAAATCAATGAACGGAATTGCTTTCGTTAAAGTTTACTCGATTTTATCGATTGTCTCTTTGCTAAGAATTACGTTAATTAATCTCGTAATAATTTCGTTTCCTGTGCGTATATTATTTGACGAAAATTTCATAATAATCTGATGCTCTCAAAGCTCCTAATTTTAAATCTTCATCGATTCTTCGGATCACACGGCGATATATTTTACGGTGGGACCTGCAATTTGAATCATTTATGGTGTATCTCTTCAGATACCCGTCTATTCTCTCTTAAACGTAAGCAGCGTTCGTAGCGAGGTCATCGTCTAATACTTCAGTCGAGAGAACGCGGTAAGTGCTACATCATCGATAGTTATTTCGCGGCGGTTTCCGAAGCGTAACTTCAACGTAAGTGCGATAACGCGACAACGATTATATTATCGTCTCTTATAATCCTCGTAACAGGGTGGCGCGATGGAGACTTGTGCGGCAAAGTGGTATAGAAATTAATGACAGCCAACTGTGCAGCTGAGAAAATTATTTAAAATATGTATTAATATTCAAGCTGGTTAGGAAAGCAATTATATTATTTACATTATTATAGATCATAATCTCTGATCTCTTTCTCTCTCAGCCATTATAATTATCTTTGCTCCAGTAGCGCGCCTTTAAGGATGTTTTGTACCTATTTTCAAAATATTGAGAATTTAATGAAAATTGTACAGAATGTCCTTACATATGTTTAGAATCTTCAGTACAATTTTTAAATCGATTCACTAAAGCGTAGTTGTAAGGATTTTAATTTGCACCGAATTAACATGTGTTCTTATGGGAAACGTATAACCACATCGATTCAGATGATAAAAACACATGGGAATAATATTCAGAATTTGTTGAAAATTTGCAAAAGTTTAGATACAGAGGAAATATTTGGTCAAATAATATTATACAAGTACTAACTGGATAAAGATATTAAATATAATTCAATCAAGTTGGCCATGTATCTGTCACAAGGCGAAATTCTCTGCCAAAAGTTAATCATTTCGATTAACAAAATTCGAAATATTTCAGTAAAAACGCAATAAATATTAAAAAATACATCTCTGCGCTGTAGCCAAAATCAAATTGTAATATTCCACACAATATACTCAAAATACATCAAAAGTGAATATTCGTCAATATTAATTTTCAGCTACTTTTTGCTGGGATTGTACATACAAAACATCCTTAAGGAAATCAACAAAGAGGAAAATAAATATATACAAGGTGTGTACTTTCTATTTAAATATGAAAAATCTGAAATTCTCAGGGATTTCCTTTATACTGGAAATTTTTGGAAAATGGAAAATTAGGGAATTTTGAAAAAAATTTCTATTTCAAAATTTTTATATTATAAATATGTATCTATTTTTTGTTTATATATTAATGTCTCAAAAATATTGAATATGCAGTACACATTTTTTATTGTAATATTCCACACAATATACTCAAAATACACCGAAAGTGAATATTCGTCAATATTGATTTTCAGCTACCTTTTGCTGAGATTGTACATACAAAACATCCTTAACATAATTATTCATACGTAGGCTACCTGAACAAATAGTAAAACGACGAAATAATCGAGAGGGAATATATTTTCCGGGTGCTGCGAGTTTAATTCGTTCGCCGGAAATGAAATTGCGGCGGGACACCGTTTGATGGAACGGAAATCAACACAGCCTCGTGACCCGCGCGAACACGTGATCAAACATATCGATGGTTGACGGGAGTCTAATTAACGACCACCTCTTCCCGGCGTAGCTCTCGGTTCGACTAATTGACCGTTTGCTTCCATTGCGACATGTCGTCCACGCTGATCAATATTCAGCGAGCGCCGAGAGAGACCGAGCGAGAGGGAAGGTGAGAGATGGAGGGAGAGAGAAAGAGGGAAAAAGTATCGAGGGTGTGCTCGGTTAGGGACGCCGGGTCTAGATACGCGCGTGCAATTCCACACATTCGTTCTTAGAGGGCGATTCTAGTGGGTGCTCGTGCTTGGTCAGCATCCAAGGGGTGAGGTCATCCCTTGGTCCAGCGGGCCAATGGCGAGGCTGAGTCTTTTTTCATCGATACGACGACGTAGTTGGGGGAGATCGGGCTAAAGGGGGATGAAATAAAATGGTGGACAAAAGCATAAAAAGCGCTGTTTCGACGCAATGATGATGAAATTGAATCGTGCAACAATAAGCCTTCCTTCGATGCCATATATATTTCGCGAGATACCTCTTTACTTCTCTCTTTCTCTTTCCACTTTTCTTTCTTTCGTCTTTATAAAATATATAAGATCGGAATAGAAATTCCATGTTTATAAACTAGCTACGTTGACGTTACATATTTTGTCCGTGATTTCCTTTTTTATAAAGTCGTCCGATCGGCGTTGAAAGATGCATAAAAGGGTTCCATAAAATTTCTAAATAACAACATCGGCATCGTAGAATGACAAAACGTGTCGCGGGTCGGAATTTTTCCCCAGCTCGAGTGAATTTCACGTGACTATCCGTCAACCCCGGGACAGGAGAGCTGGTCGAGGGGGAGGGAGGGGGGGAGGATAGCGCAAAAATAAAGCAGCAAAAATCCATCCTCGGGACGATGAGATGGCGAGATTCCTCGATCGATCTATCCGCGCGATCGGCTGGCGAGGGTATTCTCCAAGAGGTAGATAAAGACAGAAATTGTTATAGGCTAAGAGGTTCCGGTGTTGAGGTAACCTTAAGGTGATTTGATTCCGCAGATAGCGGGACACTCCGCATTATCAGCCATCGTTATTTCCGCTCGGAGTCTTCGATTTACGCTTGAGAACGCGTGGATCGACCGACCCTCTCGTAAAATGAGAGTCCAATAACGAAAGTAACCTCTGAAAATCGCGCGCGGATTATCGCTTCTCCTCGTGGTTGGCATTCGAATGGAAGTTTGTTCTAAAAAAAGA
>NW_020229335.1:52500-261997 GCF_003227725.1 Camponotus floridanus
GCGTAGAGGTGAAGGATATAATTAAACAACGGCCGATCAAGTTGAAGCTCATTTTAGCAACTTGGCGATGCGTCAAAATAAGGTACCAAAGTGCCACATTTAAATTAAGTAGCGTCGCAATGTCTGACATGTTACTTTAAGTTTCTCTCTTTGATAGAGTCATCAGAACCCTCGATTTTATTTCTAATTACGTCTCTATAATATTCCGGGATACGTGACATTTTGCTCAGGGGGCTGACCGAGATGCACTTTATTCGAGTTTCAAGTTCAAGCAAATCGCGAGATGTTATGCGGCAGAATATTATCGGGAACATATTCTCTTTCTCGGGGATGTAGACTCCATTAAAGGATCGAATGCGACTTAATATGCGATGTCACGAAGTCGAAGAAGGGAAGTGGAGAGAGAGAGAGAAGGGATAGGCCCGATCCTTCTCTTGCTCTCGTTCTTCTCGTACAATGGACATCTAATTCGAGTGCCGGTTCTCGTCGCGGGAAAGACGGAAAATCGGGAAATCGGCTTTTCGTCCAGATGAAACGCGAAAACCAAAATCCCCGATGTAATCCTTCCTTTCAGACCGCGATTTTTTTTTTGTCGCTCTCGTTCGCTCGCCCTACGTATGTACACTTTTCTGTCTTTCTCTCTCTTCCTCATTCTTGCTCTCTTTCATTCTATTTCGCATCATCCAACCCCCGGCGCATTCGCGTCGACTTCTGCACCCCGTCTGTCTCCGAAAGGTCGACGCGTCCCCCAATCCCAAATTTTAAGGGTTAAAAAATTGCACTCGACTCGACAATAAACGTTACAAAAAGCAAAAAAAAAAAGAAAAGAATATGAGCGAGCGAGAAGGACGTATTCCCAATAACACGATATGTCTGTCTCGCTCTCTTCCTCCCTATCCCTCCCTTCTTTCTGTGTGCACTCGTCTCCTCTCGCAGAAATAAATAACGAAATAAATGACAATCGTCCCGAAAACTGTTTTGGGTTTTGTAGCGCGACCATCCTTTTATTCCGGCTGCTTTTTTTTCTTCTTTTCACTCGTGCGTTCTCGTTTCTTCTTCCGGGCTCGACCAGGGGAAAACGTGACTTGAGCGACCACCCGGCTAGAAATTTATTAGATATTTACTGCGCTTCTCTCCTTTTCTCTCTCAATTTCGCAGAATCGAAAGGGAGGATTATTTCGTCCCGTTACATCCCGCACGACGTTTGCTCCATCTCTCTCTTGCCTATTACTGTACCGGTAAATTGATCGGGTTTTTAATCTCATAATGCAACATTTCGCGGTGCGAAACCCAAGAAAATGATAGAAATACACGAGATGGAGATCGAGGAGAGAGAAATTGATTAACTTTGATCTAAAGTAATTTAATTCCTTCTCTGATTTTGATTGTAAAAAAGAGACAAAGCATCTCGATTGAATTAACGACGCGATTAAAAAAGGCAGTTTATACACCTGAAGCGACTCCGCAAATTTGGCTAATGGCCGATGTAGTAGCGGCGATAGAGGTGACCGGAAACTCGCAGAATCCCATGAATAAGAAATGGAAATTAACGTTTACTCGCTTTTCCCTTTCGCTCGCTCGTCGAGAGCGTCGTTGTCGTCGGCAGGCAAAAAAGGAGAAGTCAAAAGGTCGGAAAGAATTTAATATTAAAAAACTGTCATTCTGTGTCGATATGAAAATTCCAAGGATATCAGCTTCCTTTCCCCGACGTCTGTTTTCCTCGCTCCTTCCTCTGTATATCGCGGTTCGCCTCGCCTCTTCCACCTTCGCGTCCTCATCTTTACGATGGCAGACTCTCTACCGGGTGATCTTATTGTTTGGCAAGACGCACCGCCAACAGACAAATAAGGTTAAAGGATATTGATCTCGCGACAAGAGCTCGAAACATGTTTGCTCGCCTTCGATATTTATTGTTTCGCATCGAGCAATAATTAGAAAGATACATTGCAGGCACAAATCGATTGCTATAAATATATATATTGCCGCTGAAAAAATACAATTTGAGAATTCTAAAGAAATATTTTAAGAGCGGATTTTCTGTCAATTGATGTTAATTTTATTTTTATTGAATATCGGTTTGAGAAATTTATTTCTAAAATATTTTTTTGATTGATACGTGATAAAACTGTCATTTTTGAGAAAAATTTCGTGTCGCAGGAAATACTTTGTCTAATAATTTAACTGTTTTGTGACTGTCACATTACGAAGAGAATTGTCAAAAAAGTGCGGATGTCTAAGCGATGATATCATTCGCTCGGGATATCGATTCTGACGCGCGTTCGACCCTGCCAGGAAACTTGTGACACGCCGTAGGGAACGTGCTCCGAGTATCACCCCTTTTTGTTGGGAATTAGGAAATTTTAAAATTGAGGGGTGCTCGCGAAATGCGCCTATCGAACCAAACTAACGCGAGGATTTATTGGCAATTTCTCTAAAAAGGCTTTAGATTTATTTCCAATTCGGCGGAACGCTCAGTGTTTGACGGCTCGGGGCGCGCAGAAAGAGAGAGTGCGCAAACATTTCGCACGCTGGCTGGATAATTGGATACAGAACGGCGGAGAAGTTTCGGAAAGTTCCAAAGTCAGGCCGGTTCCATGAAGAAAGTAATAACTTTCGACACCATTGACCTTGGCGTATTTTAAACCGAGTTATAACCGAAAGTCGGTTAATAGGAGTCGCAGGCTTTTAATCGAATGCGAACTTTGACATTATTCCTTCGATTTTGGATCTTGTATTTTGACAAGAAAATTAGCATCAATATGAAAAATATACATGTTTCTTTCAAGCAAATAAAGAATAAATTTGAATATAATTTCATGATACGCAATTTGAAAACATCAAAATATAAATCATTTTTTATGATTTTATGAAAACGTAAAATTATAAGAAATAATTAATATCAATTGTATTGAGAATCCAATTTACTCTAGCGATATTGATGATTTTTAGAAAATTGTTTTAAATAGAAATTAATATTTTGAGATTTTATATATACTTTTATCGATATTAATAGTATGTCAATATTTTTAAATCTTGGATATTTAGCTTTTTTTGTTCAGTACGAGCTTCTGCGCGTAGCGTGTTCAAAAATATATGATTTGACAGTGTGACATGCTGTTTTTGGTATAATTGTCTAAAAAAAAACTCGGTCTAGTTTTATATTCCTTAGAATATTTTGAAATACTAAATCTAATTTCTATTTAAAAAAATAGAAATATAGCAAAGTAGTGTCATTTTAAAATCAGATGCTAAAACTTTTTATTTCTTGATGGTCAAAAAATTAAATATTAATTTTTTAAATTTTAATTAGATTCAGTATCCCCCCAAAAATATTCTCTTTTACTGAAAAAGATTAAAATTATTCGATCCATTAGTTTTTTCAACTTTGAAAACAGTGTTTTGGGAAAAACGCGTTTAAAGTTTCGCAGATCCATTTAAACACACGCTACCCTATTTAAAGTCTTATAACTCTATCAGTTTTTGGTATTTTTCAATAAAATTTGAAAGGCGTATTCTTTAGATATCACACATTTTCAGAAAATGCAAAATAAAAAAGTCAATTTTTTAACCCTCTAAAGAAGCTCGAGTCCTTAAGCAAAGTTTAAAAATTGATAAATAATTGATACATTTTCTCTCGTGGATGTTCATTGATGATATTGTAATGCAGGGGCTGGTGATCAAGAGCTTTCTTTTCTCGCCCACGAGAAAATCTCGTTGAAGCGTCTTGGAAATACGCGGTCGGAAGGTGGTGCGCGAAAAATAGCGTCTTGCGTGCTACTTACTGGGAAGCAGGGTATTAGCAGTTTAGGCACTTTAGAACTCGGCGGTGCGATATGCGCGAGTGCTACTTACCTACGGAAGTACGGCGACTAGCCGAGGAAGTTTCGGCAGAACGAGCGAGCTGGAACTTAACCTAACTAGTTGAAGATCGTTCCTTATTGTTAGCCTTTCGTTGGACAACGGCAACTGCGGGACGGTAAACGTGTTAACTTCGCGATACACAACGTCGCGGAATAAATCCGAGATTTGTGCTGAAATTGTGTCCCGCTCGAGACACTGTTGGGGGACCCATTAAATCGCATCTCCAAATTAAAAAAAAAAAGGATAATAAATTAATCTCATAATTATATCTCATTGTTTTGTACTTTCCTCTGTATCAAATTTACAATATTTGAAATGTATGAAAAGCATTTTAATTAATTATTACTGTTTTTTTTTTTGGGTAGAAAACAAATATTAAAAAAGACACATGTTTCTCTTCATTGAAAAAAAAATTAATTTGATTCTTTCATTACTCTTTTTATGTATATTATTCTTCATATTTTTTTAATAATATAATAAAAGAATAACTCTAAAGTTCTTATGTTTTTAATTTATTTTCTTTTGAAAGTAATTTTAATTAATTAATGCGACTTTTGCGGCAAATTACATCAAACAAAGCATGTTTCGAATAATTTTCAGTTTGATGCATGACAAAAATATTTATTATATATCTCATTGAAAATTATCCGAATTATATCGTGTTTGGTATGATTTTAATCCTAAAAATCTCATTAATTCGTTAAAATTACTTTCGGAAAATACAAATTAAAAATGTAAGGACCTTAGCTTTTTTATTATATTAAAATAATGATTAAAGTATTTTTTAAAACTGTGTTTTTGTGTCTATAATAAAGACAATTTATTCTAATTGAACTTTGATTTGTTTCTAGAGAATTTGCCTACTAAAAATAATAATTACGCAACTATAGTCAATTAAAATGCGATTTACATTTGAAATAGTAATGTTCAAGTCTATAATTTCTAAAAAATAAGAAAATGAAAATCAATTTGCAATATAAAGATGTTAAATACTTCAAGGAGCAAAATTTATATAAAAAACGAGGCCAATTGCATTTTTCGCACAAAAACTGTATTTTATGAAAAACAAACGTTTTATCTTTCTTTTGTCCATATTTCTAAATATAACAAATTGATATCAGCTCAGGAATAAAAGACGAGACTGAAGCACGAGTGCAAAGAAAAATTACGGCGACGAGAGATCGAAATTGGAAATTGGCGGGACGGAGGGGGAAGGATCGCCGCAAAAACCCGGAGGTTTTTTTTTCCGCAAGAGCGACGGATCGTTAATCAGTCGAGTCGCGAGCCGCGGTGTATCTCTCTCGAGGCACCGCGAGGACGTGGACAAAAAGCGAGGAAAACGGAGTAAAAGCGGGCGACCTCAGCCCCATCGTCGGAAGATTCGAAGATCCTCTGGCGCTCGTCCGACCGTGGAGGAAAAGCTAATGAGCGAAAGTAGATCGTTGCGCCGAGATTATAATTAAGCGCGAATAAGAGCACAACGGGGCGAATCGGGGGCAAGAAAGGCACACGGAAAAACCGTCATTTTTAAGCCGGGGATCGTTAGTCAGGCGTGTTGCGAATCAGAGTGCGGGCCAGGAGCTCCGCTCGTCGAGGACACCGCTCGAGAGAGAATTCTCGGTGAGGAGAGACGAAGGGGAGAGAGGGGAACGGATGAGCAGAGGTGGGTCGGTGGGTGGGTAGCCCTCTAATCGATCGTGGCTGTCCACCCTTATCAGGGGGTTGGCAAAGCCGGTATAGAGCCGAGGTCGGTCGTGGGGGGTTGCTTGCTACCCGCTGTACTTCTGGCTGCTTTGCATGGCCGGCAAAGCTCGCCATCTTCCCCTGCCTCCTCCCACCTTCCCTGGCCGCGCGACCCTCGCCGAGTCGCCGTCTCTCTCTTTCTCTCTTTCTCCCCCGACCGAAAAACCAATCCTTAAAATAGGGGCCGCAGACCGCGACCATTGTTGCCAGATGCCCCGCGCATTTGCATTTTCCCGCAGATTCCGTGAAAAATGAAGCTGCCCCGTCTTGTGGAGCGTCCCTTTTCGTGAGATACCCTACGCGGTATTAGGACAAGCTCCTGAACTTTTTTCCATCGCCTTCTCCCCCTCCTCGCGCATTTCGTGAAAGATCTTTTTCGCATCTCGTTCCACTTTCCGAGAAAAAAAGTGTGGAGAAATTATCCGTTATCCACGTGCCAAGTTTGCAATTTCTATTTCCTGTTTAAATGGAAAGAGTCTCGCGCACGACGCGTTAGGGCTAGAAATAATCTTTTTTTCTCGAGAAGAATTCAAATTTAAATTTATTTAAAAAAAAACACATGCCAAATTAAAATTAAAATTCACCAAGACGTAATTAAATCTTCTCGCCCGACCAGTTTGATTGAATTAACTTTTAGGAATATATTTGGAATAAAGGAACCAGAGCATATACACTTTCGGGATGACGTGCCAGATATCTCTTTTCCCGATAAGTTAATCAATCTTGTTACCAAGACAAATACACTAGCCGGGTCTCCATCTGTATTTGAGCGGTCCGTTGTTTGAACGAGACGTGCGAAATCCGTATTTACGCAAAGCCGACGCCACTCTATTGGTCCAAGACTTATACGCGACTCGCAGTACGAAGGACTAAGAACTTAGATACACGAAGAAATACGAAGTCGATCCATTACGCTTGTTTGTCGCTTGTTATTCGCTGCTGATCTGATCATCGTAAGACAAATCGATATGAATCGTAACAGCTAGAATATATATTATTCCGAGGATGACAATACTGCCTGTTCTTACCCCAATCTTCCCCTCGTTTCAACTTTTAAACAAATGATACCTTTCAAGTTTGCAATGTTGCAGATTATTTATATATTTATATTGTCATGTTATACAGGGTGTCCCAAAACTCAGACAGATTCCTGGGATCATCCGAAGACGATTTTTCCTCAACGAAAATGTCGAGGCACTAATAATTTTCGAATTATAAGTGATTGGAAATAAGGGGTTTTTCGTAAGCTTTGCAGAAATAAAATATTAACAAAACCACATTCTTCGATTAAATAGAGTTTACTTTAATTGAGTTTTAATTTAAGGCTTAATTGCAAGGATATATGATGACAAAAATCGGGAACGTGCAAAAAATGATGGCCTTCATCGACATTTTCGCTGAGGAAAAATCGTCTCCAAATGATCCCAGGAATCTGTTTTTGAAAGATTGATTATGAGTTTTTGGGACACCCTGTGATTATTAAATATAATTTGTTAAAATATTTCGCAGCCTAATTCTTTCTTGAATATTACCCTTCCCCTCAAAATATTTATCTGAATAATTTCAAAACAGACCAGGCGCTCTTTTTCCCCAGTTATTGGCTCGGAGAGATATCAGCTGATTGTCATCGTACGCGGCTCGATACGCGTGCGCCTCGCGGAATCTCGGGACGATCGTAATGGGAATCGCTTGGCGGCTGTGCGAGGAGCGAATCTTTCCGGGAGGTGTAACCGGTGATAGATTCCCGCGTCGGGAAAATTTAATGGAAAAATCCGAGGTGTCAGACACAGACGCGCCGGCGATACGTCAGGCCATTCACGGCTCTCAGCCTTTCGCGTTCTCCTTTTCGCGCGAGGAGAGGAGAGAGCCAGCCAGGCCGGGCGTGAGAGATATACGCCGGAAGTAACATTCGTCTACCGGCGAACAATCGCGCGTATGCCACGCATGTCGCGTTCTAGCGCTCAAGTTCTGAGGGATCCGTCGAGAGCTTCCTCGGGGCAAGCCGAGCCGAAATATTCCGCGCATTGTACGAAGAACGTCGGGCCGCATGCCCGAGTTCGCGCAAATCCCCGCTGTGATGGAACGGCGTGAAAGAATTAAATCGACCCCTTAAAGTAACCAACCAACCTCGCACCCCGTCTCCACCCATCCACCCTGTCGAGCAAACGAATTCGGGCGCGCACATGCTTTACATCGGGCGCGATTCGATCGATGGCGACGTGCTAAAAGCACATCGAGGATTTATAATCGGGTCGTTGGTCCGTGTTCCTGAATTATCTTATACGGATCAGTAATTAGCCGAGACGATGGGTAATTAGCCAGGTACACGATGGAGATCAGCTGCTGCGTTCGCTTCAATAATGTTGGACAATTTGTTTTTTGGATGGACTTGATATGTACAGTTTTTTTTCGGATGGAATTTCTCAATTTTTATCAAGTGTAACGGACTTGTAACGAGAGGGATGATATGTTACATGAGTTGGTAAAATGGCAGTACCGACATCTGCCGATGGTTTTTGGTCAAGCTAGACATATCCCAGGACGTTTTCGAGGGTAGTCGGTAACATAGACCAATCTAGTCCCTAAATCTAGTTTCTATTTGAGGGGTGATTCTCTTAGGGTTGTCCAAACTTCAAGTTCCCGCTCTCCTCGAAAAGGGACGTGTGATTCAGGGGTGCTAAGGGAGCAATTTGGAATTGCGAGGGAAAGTGTATAAAAGAGTATAATAATAACTGATGAATTTATTAATAGATTCTTTCAAAATCAAATTTTAAATATTTTTCTATCAAAAATATCAGACATTGCTATTTTACATTTTTATTTGTTCATTTTTGTAGTTTCTTTTGGAATAAGTAACATTAATAATAAATCGCAATAATTGAAAATTTTTAGAAATATTATTGCGTTCATAAAATTTGGATTTGTAAAATAATTGTAAAATCTAAACCAAAAGAAATTGTTTTTAATTTTATTATTTAATTTAATGTGATTTAATCAAAAATATTGATTTTTTTTTCAGAGAATATTAATGTTTCTTTTTTCCTATTTAATTTATTACTTAATTTAATGTGAGAGAGATTTAATCAAAAATATTGATTGTTCTTTCAGAATATTAATGTTCTTTTTTTATATTTAATTTTTGTTTAGATAGAAAAAAATTATTGTTTAAAAATAAATTATGTTGTATTACTTTTCTAAACAATACATAGTTATATTTTTGATTAAAATTTTTCAAATATAGAATATTTCAAAATCATCAGATTTTCTTTATGAAAGATTCTTTGACCAATCAATACAGAATCAATTTATCCCTAGCAAAATATGAACTTTTTGTTAATTTTTGAGAAATACATTAGAAAATTACATTTTTAATTAATTTTAGCAGAACTTTGAGACTTTACAAAGACACATGGTATGAGTAAATAAAAGATCTTTATTAAAAAATGTCTAATTAAAAAAATATTTGACTCTAAAGTATGCCATCTATTTTTCATATATTATTCAACACATCTTTATTTTTATTTCCATTTCAATAAAAACTAAAACTTTTCGATATTAATTAACAAATTCATTAATTCATATATTTCGAATATTTATTAATTACAATTTTTTATCGACATAAATTCCTCAGATTGTTGACTTATATATAAAGAAGGGGAATTGTGTTTCAAGAGATCGGAGAAAGTGTGTCTAGATTGTCTTTTGACTATCACAAGGGTCTCTCGTATTGCGTTAGAATTATGTTTACGAAACTTGGCGAACTTGGCGAACGTCGAAGAGTTTAATATCGCGGCTTTGGTTAGCCGACTGCCTGCCGGAGGCACGCCGGATTAATTTGGCAAATTGAGCCGGTTCTTCCATCGAGTCCGATAATTCGGCGACTGCCTCCACCCATGGCGTCGTATCCGTAAGGTTTGTATCCACCTTGCAATTCGTCCGCGTCCCTCGCGAGTCAGTCGGCTGGATCTGTACCTAGGAAGTCTCCGGGTTGGTTAAAGGGAATTCCAGGTTCCTAGGCTGCATAGCTAGTTCCCTAATCGAATTAGAGGAGTCAGGATATTGCGTGCCGCTGCGGCACCCTCAATTGTTTTAAGTCGACATCTCCGCCGAACTGTTTCCGTGTACCGTTCTTCGTCTTGCTCACTTTGTCTCTCTCTCTCTATCTATCTATCTATCTCTCCTTCTCCTCCGGACATTGAATTTGAACTAAACTATCTGCCGACCGGAATATCGGATTATCGGCCTGTCGAAAAAGCTCCCTGCTACGCGGAAACGTTAGCTCCTCCTCTCGATCTTCGGCGGAAAATCAGATTGATCGTAAACGAATATTTCATGACATTTACGGCTGCGCACATGTGTACGTGATTTTTCGCAGATGCACATTTAGAATTCCATTATACACTTAAAGAATCAAGATTCTTATGCGAGAAAGAAAAAATGACATTCATTAATTATTTAATAAATAAATATATATTTATCAATCGAATTCTATATTGATAATTTAATTTAAATTTTTGCAGATGTAAATCTTACAAATTTTAGAGATACAATCATCTTTTAATACATTTTATTTTAAAATATTTTAATATATTTTATTTTAATGTATTTTTTTTATTTTTTTTTTGTATATTTGATCGATTTTTTTATATCACACACACACACACACATATCTTGCATCTATTATATATTTTTTTTAACTTGTTCTTTTGTAATAATTTTTATAAATAATTTATTTAATTTATTTATTCATCCTTTATAAATTACATCTTTATTTACGCAACTACCCCAAACATTTTTATAGCGTAGAAACAATACAAATATACATACTTGCATACGTGTATCCTATCAAACGACCATTCATCAAGCGACCGTCCGTGAACAGCGTATCTATCGCTTATTAGGGAAAATGACTCCGCATGCTCCGCCAACGACGGGCAAGGGCCGCCCTTAACTTTCACTAACGACCAAAGTTTTTCGGTGTCCGAGCACCGTAGACTCTCTCGGTATCATAAATTCAAAATGGCGGCTCCTCTGGGGGCGAAAACAAAAGCCACTCGGCTCGTGTTCGAAGGTCTCGCAGGGTCGGGGGTAGGTGGGCAACCCTTCTGTGAACTCTCCCTTACCTAAGGAAGGCCACGGGACGAAGGGGGAGGAGGAGGGGGTGTTGGTTGGAGGGAAGTAGCGGCGAGGCTTTTCGAAGGGTCGAGCCACCGAAAATGGCGGACCCAATTAAGTGAGTCTGGGCATGAGCGGTCGCCGGCGTCATGGAAACCGTAAGAGGCGGAAAGGAGGAGACCTAGGACCGCGCCAGAATCCTTTCAAAGAGACGCATGTAAGAGCCCACGCATATACCACGCACCCTTCTTTCTCCCAGAGACACAAACCCCCGTTCGTGTTCGCGTCTCGTTAATCTTTTTCGTCCTGCTCCAAGACGGAATTAGCGGACCGTTTCAGCGAGAGAAAAGTAATTAGTTATCTGCGGACGAATATTTCGTATTTAGAAAATTGAATCTGCAGGAAAAAATTTGGTATAATTTAACATGTTTGTTTTGTCTAATTATAATAATTATGTGTGTTGGTGATTGCAAGTTCGTTTGTGTCCTAGCTTGTATTTTAAATAAATCTAATTTATATTTTGCATTTTAATATAATTTATATTCTATTTTGCATTTTAATATAATTTATATTCTAATGTAATTTAAATAAATAATGATATATATTATTATGTGCAATGAATCTCATATGAATTAAATTAGATAGTCAACTTGATAGCTCCGCGATGAGGGCTGCTACAGGGTCGTGGCCATTTCTCTGAATGAAAGACCAGTCTGGTCCAGAACTGGATAGGTGAGATGTTCGTAGAATTAACCCATGATCTCTGATCTCACCTGACCGGATGCTGGACCTCATCTCATTTTATCTCCCGAACAGGTGTTTTATTTATATCTTATTACAAAGATGTATTTTCACGGTTATTAAATTACATGTTTCAATATAAATTTTTTTACCATACATCGCTCTTAAATATAATTATTATATCGCTGTTAAATGCAAGATTCTCCAGATTTTAATATAAACCTTTTGTCAATAAAAGTTTGAATTAATTTAAATTTTCTCGCGATATATATAATTTAATATTTTAGTTTTTTTTTAAATTAAAAATGGAGATTCTATTATTTATCTGCATCTTTGAAGATTGCGAAAAACATGTCCTGGCTTTTTATGATAAGCTTAAACTCAAGCGAGAGGATATAATTCGTCCCACGCGTATGAAAACATAATAAATCGACAGAAATTTCTTCGACGAATATTACTTCATCTAGCTGAAGCGAATTTTAATTTCGTCATTAATTAAGTTATGCACTTTACAACGACGTGCCCGGAGAACTCGCGTCGTTAATCTTACGAATAACGCTTGATGCCCCAGGTGATCATTAATAAAGACGCTTCCGATACAAGGATCCGCGTTAACAAAGTTCCGCGTTTTCCGCGTACGCCGGTGTTTCGATCGCGGTCGAGATCGATGGGGCTCTCGGTCTCGCGACAGTCGCGGATCATTATTTTCCTGGATCGTCTCCAAATCTGACACTCGAGACTCCTCCAAGAGTCGGATGTTGCGAGGACGACGGAAATGTCGCCGTTTCCACGCGATCCTCGCATGAATCTCCGCGATTTTTCGCATTATTTCCTCCCTTACGCGACATGAAAGGGAGAGAGAGGGGAACAAAGCGGACGGAATTTGGGCGGAAGGAGGGGTCCAAGGAAGCGAGGACCAAGGGGGAGCCCCGATCCTCGCGGGTCTCAAAGGCGCTCCTTCTTTGAGACGGGTATTAGCCGGGGCGATTCCATCGAATTTGCGTTTCTCTTCGGCCTCGAGAGTTCGATCACGAAATGCGATACCTTGTACATTTGTAGAAGTAATAACGGGCGTAGAGGACGAGATGGCCTCTCCGCGGAGGGATACCGAGAGTGGTCCCGAGGGGTGGTGGTGGGTCGCGAAGGTGAAGAGGTGGAGGATAGCTTGGCGACACTCAAGTCTTCCCTTTCCTCTTACTCTCTCTCTCTTTCTCTCTCTCTCTCTCTCTGTCTCTTTCTCTCTCTCTTTCCCTTGCTTTCGGAGCTGTACAAGGGTCCATCTCATAGCAACGCCCACGGAAACTCGAATCGATACGACGCACTGTTCTGGAAATTCGCCGGATTTTCGCGCACGTTTTCGAATTTCGCGAGTGCCTTTGCCCCCGAAATTGCGCGGCCGAGTAAGGTCAGCGGCGTCGCGACGCGCCCTTGCGAATTTTCGCGCTCGAGGATTGCTCGCGCCGACATTCAATACGCGAATCGATAGTTTCGGATCGAGGCTAATTTGTAAAAAATGAAAAAACCGAGATACACATCCATAGCATCGGTGGGAAGCAGATAAAAGTCGCAGCACGCTTTATTACACGCTTAATTAGCTTAATTAGCGTAATCAGATTATTATTAAAAATCTAGAGACGTGAAAAAGATGTTTCTTTTTCTAATGAAAAATAAATATTGCGGGGAAAAAAGAAACATGGTTTTTTTTTTCAAAAATCTAGTTATTTTCATTATTTTATTTAATATAATATAATTTTGTTGTATATTTTTATTAATATAGTGAGAAGAGAATTCAAGTTCTCTTCTCTATCATATTATTATATTATAATTGAAAATTATCCAAATTATATCATACATCTTTGATATCATTTCAATCTCATAGAATCTCATTAATTTATTAAAATCATTTTTATTTTAAAAAAATTAAGAATATTAGTATTTTTAGTATCTTTTATTATATTAAAATAGGGACTGACATTTTTAAAAATTACAAAAATTTGGTTTTTGTATCTATAACAAAAACAATCCATTCAAGTTTAATTTTGATTAGTTTTTGAAAATTTACTTAATTAAAAATAATAATAAAATTTTGGAAAAAGCTTTGATTGTTTCATAAAAAATCCTTATATTATGAAAAAGAATTTCATCTTTACATTTCCATTTACATAAAACTTTCTCTATATTCTGATCACTGTTCAACGATTTATTAATGTTGACAATATTAACATGGCATCATTGTGAAGTGTAAATAGAAAATTTGTGATTAGGTGATATTAAAAAAGGAGGAAAGAAAGATAGTTAGATCTCTCTACATCATTACTGATAAAAGGATTTTTTATCAAGCAGTCGCGCCGACGCATCGATCCCTCTTTGGAGGAAGAAACGCGCACGAGTCCTCGTAACACGAGTCTGCATCTTTCTGCGCTTCGATTACTACCCTCCTTTACGAGGAACAGTATCCAGAGAGGTAGCTCGTTTTTCCCTCTTACCGATGTGCCACGCGAGCGTGAGAGATGAAAATCGCAACCCCGGCATTTCTCCCTCCTTGTATCGATACGCTGGAAAAATCGGCATATATGGATATACATATCGACTAACTTATATCCGAGTTTTCAGAATTATATCGCTGCTATTATAACGTTGAAAATGCAATTAAATTAAACGCGAACATTAATATAAAAGTAGATGTAGATTATTATATTTAAATAATTTCTGGCGTAGAAATGATTAATTTTTATCACAATTTAAATGTAAAATTTATCAATTCATATTTTCTTTGAATACACATTACGTCTCTCCTTTTATTTATATTCATAAAACGTAATCAATATCGCGCGACATTGTCGAAGACTCGATCGGAAAATGGCGGGGTTGGAATGCCAGAGAAGTTCCTCTTCGTTTTTATCGTCGCGTGTCCAGCCAGGCGTCTTGTCATGCATGGCCGATATTGATATGTGCACGCGTGTATTCGAGAGCAAGCCGTCGACGAAGAAGCGTCCCTTCCTCCCTTTGTGAGAGAGCATGTTCCTCCGCCTCCTCGCGTCGCCTCTTCCCTCGCATTCGTTTCCAGGGCGGAAGTTCGTGCACGAGAAATCCGGAAAATTGGACGGAGCGATCGCGTCTACCGTTGCCGACGAGCGTTCTTCAAATGAACGATCAGCTGGAATCCCATAAGTCGACGGGGTCGATAGTTGGAGCGATGTAAAACATTTCGAGTGGCGCGCGATACTTTTTATCGGAGAAACATCCCTCGGTCTTCTTGTTAAAGTGATTGAGAAACATAATGATATGTTCCTTTCTTGTACGGATTTTCCAACGTTCATCCAATTAATAATCGTTTCACGAGCATGACTTATAGAAGAATACGCAGCAATATTGTAGCAATATTTTGGGAAATTATATGGAAATAAAAAAAATTGCATTATTTAAAGATGTGTAACATTCATTTTATTTTCAAAGTATAAATTGAATCACACTGAAAAAAGAATTTAGTAGTAAACACTAGAATTTAATAACAATTAGTAAATGATTTGGACAAATAGTTCTAATTATATGTGTGGTAACAATTACAAAAAAAATTAATTGAGTAAATAAAATATTTAGTTTAGACTATTTAAATTTAATTTATTCAATTACAAATTTGATTCGTTTAACAAAACTTTAATAACTGTAATCAAACTTTGGTAGCAGAAAATAATATATTTAATAAGATTATCAGATATTTGGTAATCTTAACTAAATAACGGGAAATTAAAAATTAAAATTAAAATTAATTAAAATCAAATTTTTTTATTATTATTTTTTTATTTATAATTTACACGATTATCTTATCAAAATTGTTAATAATTACCAATTATTTTATCAAACATGTTGACCTAACTAAATCATTTAATAATATCAAATATCTAATAATCTTAAATTGAATGATTTAGTAATATTTACAACAATTTAATACATATTTAATAACAATCATCAAAGATTTTATGATAAGTATTAAATATTTAATAATTATTACTAAATTGTTTAATTGATTCAATTACAAACAAAATTTGTTTGCTAGACCAATTGAAGATTTAATAATTATTATAAAATATGGTAATATTTATCAAATATTCAATTAAAATTCACAACTAAATATATTTAATAATTATTACCAATCAGTTTTTTCAGTTTGCAGGATCTTACAAGTTGACAATTAACAAGATTAATTTTATTTGCAAAATTTGTCAAGTGCCACGATGTCTCGACAATTACTCGTTTTATGCTTTTCTCGCTTTGAATAGAATTAATATTTCTAATAATTCAGACAGGACGAAGCTATTCCGACACGAGGAAAATAATTATTACAATATATTTTTGTCGCAACGTTTATAAAAGAAATCTAATAATAATTATTATCATCGTATCGAGTGCGAATAATGTTGAAGAGTCCAGAGTTGACCACCGCTGCCGCGAATTTGTCTACACGGGCGATTGTGGTCACTTTGGCTCAGGGTGTTCCGTCCTACCGGCTGATCCAGTTTTCATTCCGGTTTCTTCGGTGAACTTCAACCCCGGGAACGAGGCGAACGCTGTCAACACAGAGGCGCGCGCACGGAATGACAAATGTTGCGCCGACCGCTAATGTTGCTGCACAACAAATTATATCCAGAGCGATAAAATCTATCCCCGGACTTAGATGAATAGTGCTCGAACGGCGACACGTCGTTTATAAGTCTGCGCGACTCGGAGGATCGTCTCAAAATCTTTCCCCTCGCTAGATCCATAAATAAGCAAATTCTAGACTGCTGCAGTTTCTCATGTTTTCCTCTGCTGTGTTACAGATTCGACCGCCGAGTATCCGGATCATGCGTCAAGAGGTCTTGGTCGATCGAGATATCCAGAGAATCGCCCTCGAAGCGAATAATTGATTAATTAATTAATTAAGTCGACGTGGATTAGATTTAATCGATCGATCTATTGAGCTGATTGATTAATTTTTTGTTGTACCGTCTTAATAACGAGATGAATCATGGACGATGATGTAAACTTGGAACGAGCGAATCTCAGACTCTGGAGAATTGCGAGATAAATAAACGAGCGAGAGAGAACGCCTCACACCCAGGAATCGTTCCGGACCCTTCCTTCGCTCCCGTGTTGTTCCGTCCTACCTTCTGCTTCCTCGGACATTAATTTCGTGCTGCAGCGAGCTGCAGGTGCGCCGGGTCACAGGTAAATCTATATATGCGATATTATTGGCCGACGTCGAGCAGACGCGAGGCACGATCTCCCATTAACCGTCCCATAAACAGATAATCGTGAATTTCCCGCCGATACCGTTCGCCCGATCAGATAAGACGGGACGTGGAGATACGAAATTATTGTCCTCGCGCATTTCTCGGCTCGTTCGAGACGGGATGCTGCGGTATAAGTGTTAATTAAGGACAGATCGCGAGATCCGGCGAGTCACGGCTTATCGATCAAAGAGCGCATTAGCTCGAAGAGCTGTTATAGCCGCATCTCTTTCATTTTTTACGAGAGGGATGTTACTGCTACAAATTCTAGCTGTGACAAACGATATTCCATCGGGTACAAAAAATAGCGATAAATTTTGGTTGCGACATCTAGAAATCTATCTACATTAGCTAAACATTTTTTTGAGCGAAGAATAAAAGGGAAAAATGAGGGGATAATTGATCGTAGGACAGAACGATTCGAATATCGAGGCAATGCACGGTTGCAACTCGAGGAGATTTTCATTCCATTAACGCAACTTTCCGCTGACATTTGCGCGAAAGACGCGAGCTTCGAATTTGCATAACAATTCGCGCCGCATAATTCTCCCGTATCAAAGAGAAGGCCTTTGACTTTCTACAAAAACATTGCCCGCGCAAACCCCCGTGACCCGACGTCGCAGTTGAACGAAGGATTTTCACGCGGCTCTCTGCCATTATTTGGCTACGTCTCTGTTTGTTCTACTCCAAAGTGTAGAAACGGAGTCGCGTGGGCGAGAAAGAGGAGTACTCCGTTAATCATTATCCTGGGGTATGTCGAGAGGGCGAAGGAAGCCTCCTTTGAGGCCGGACCACTGGCTGCTCTGCCCGGAATTCCAGGGACTCGGATTACAATTTGGCGAGTCCAGGGCGAGGGGAGAGTAAAATGGCCGCCGGCGGTAGGGTAGTTTTGCTCGCCGTAGGGTGGCTACGAGGGTGGCTAACTGGGTGGTCGACGAGCAACGGCAGGCGAGGCGAGACGGGAAGGGGCAGAGGATACTGGTGGTACAGGAGAGACGCGGAAGGAGGAGGTAGCGGTAGGTAAAGGGGACGCGGTGGTGGCTGAGGGGACCGATGCTAGCCACAACCCCTTAAGGGTCGAACGAACCCTTGCACCACTACACAGAGTCCAAGAACCTCGGCTTTCTCTCTCTCTCTCTCTCTCTCTCTCTTGCTCTCCTATTCTCTCTCCTTCCCTTCGCATTCGCCGCCACACGTTGTCTCTCCGTCGCGCCTTCCACGCTCGCTCTGACTCTCGATTTGTCTCGCTCCTCCATCCCTCGCACCTCGCCTCTCCCCTGGGTCGCCCGTCCTGCCTCGGCGCTCAACAACCTTTATATCCACAGTCGCTATACCTACCACCACCGAGTACCGAGTACGTACGTACGAACTACCTAGCTCGCGTTATTCCCGCGTGCGAGGGAGGAGGAGGGAGGGACGGGCGGGAGCGAGGGAGAGACACACGGGGATGAACAAGCGGGATAGACGGAGAGGGACGAACGTGATGCCGCGAGCGAGCGAGACGAGGAAGAGCGAGTGTTTGAGGGAAAACGAACATCTCGCAATGGTGACGAGAACAGAGAGAGAAAGGGAGGGAGAGAAACGGAGGTCAAAAGGGGGCAAAAGGGAAAGAGAGAGAGAGAGAGAAGGTCGGAGCGTTCGGGCAAGGGTGGAATTTTAGAGCCGGGACCAGCCTTAAAATACACGCCGCGCGAAATGCCGGGCGTGAATTAGAACTCCCGCGTCTCTCCTTCGTCGACGCGAACGAACGAACGGACGGTATGTATTGCATGTACCTTCGGAATTTTCGCAAGCCGCACGGGGAGGGAAAGGGAGGCATCCGCGTTTCTTCGAAACGGGCTGAATTTCGACAGGCGTCGCGACGTTCATTACCGAGGGTCAAATGAAACTCTCGACCTCTGATAAAGGATCCGGTCTTCTCGTCCCATGCAAAAATTGTACGTACAGTTATCCCCCGACTTTACGCGCCGCCTTCATTTTTACGCGATCAGAAATTAAAAAAGCGACGTATCAAATGATGAAAAAAACCCCACTTGTGATATCATCTTTAATAAATTTATAAAATAATTATATAATTTATATACATATTATATATAAAATAATTATATAATTTAATTTGTAAAATTGTTTTTCGTAAAATCACTTTGACATTTCAAGAATGTATCACGTGGAATTGATGATAATTGATCGCGAAACTTTGCGATTTCGATTTTCATTGCCCGTCGTAAATCTTCGTCTGAAATCATGAAAATAAACCGAGAGAGACGGAGAGAGAAGAAGGACATTCAAAAAGATGTAAGTCAGTTGGACGTGAGAAGTTTCACGAGATGTTCAGATCTTTTACCCGAAGGAAAGGACTCGCAAGTGGAGATACAATCAGGATGCCGCGAATAGCGTGGACGCAAATAGAACTTAAATTCAAATTTAAGCAGAAGGCAAAATATCTCTCGCGAATCTTTATTAAACGCTTTGCTCGGGTTTCTTTGTTTTATTCGCGTTATTCGTGAACATGTTCATTTTTCTCGAGACAAAACGCAGGCATCTGGTTGTCGATCCCTCGATTCGACAGGATATACCGTATTTTCTCTCTCTTTTAATACACTCTCTATCAAAATACAAGACTGATATAAGCATCAAAATTTTGCCAGAATATATGAATATATAAATCGATAATTATCGAAAGATTAAATTATCGAAAGATTGAATTGTTTTCTCGATACTAATAATAAGGCTAGATTAGAGTTCCTGAATGATTAAGCACGATTATTAAACATCTTTATTACAAAAATAAAATAATCTTTAGCCAGAATTAGAATAATGCGGTGCTGATTGATACGATATCGATCTCGTTAAAATGATCAAGTATTAATATATTAAATCTTATTCAATTTTATTAAATTCGAGGACGTCGAATTTAATGAAACATTAAATATTTATATTAGAAATCTCATTCAATTATATTTTATTGTAGTAATAGTCGGGAGTCCGGACGAGATAATTTCGGAACTCATTCAACATCGTAACAAGTACATCGCGGCAGCGGGATAAATTACATTGAGCGTTATATCGGTGAAGTTCCGACGGGTGAAACTTTTATTTAAGGACGCGGCTGCGGAGGCTTGTCAGGCGTTTCGTTACCGTCGAGCTTAACCGCGGCTAATTTCGTATAATAATTGCACCTTATAAAGGAGGATCTTGAATCTAATATCCTCGGCGTTCATCTCGTATTTATCGTCGCTTCGCGGAAGATGGACAACTCCGCTTTTGGTATCGCAGCGAAAAGTCTAAATTTGAACGAATTAATGGATTGGGACGAGTAGCGCAATTAATCAATTATTAATAAATCCAATACCTTTCCTTTCAAGTCGCGATCAGACAATAAACTGGTTATTGAAAATTCAATATTGCTAAATTATAGTGATTCAAATTAAATATTCCGCAGAGATAGAGCAGCAATAAAGTTTCCAATATATTCCGCTTTAATAATCTCAACGGCGCTTGAAGCAAGACGCACAATTGTACAGCTTAATAGCTTCCGGATCCTTTAATAATGAGTAATAATAAGCCCTCTATCCGGTTTATACGAAAACGATTCCGCAAAAGTCTTTCGTCTCGCTCGTATGAATTTTCCACAACATAAATAACGCGTAAATATAATACATTTCCACCCCCGACCACCCTTCGAGGGAGCGCGCGCGCGCGCGCGCCGATATTAACGCAGGCGAGAATCCTGGGAGCGCGAGGATATTTTTTTTTCGGGCCGGCAACGACAACGCGTCGACGACGTGGCGCGGATTTAACTAATAAGAGCAATTAATGCCCGGAGGTAGTAGGTACGGGGGGGAAGGGTGGCTTGTGCCCGCCATGGCATGTCTCTCTCGCCTGGCGGTCGCCTCGGTCAATACCCACCGGACAAGATGGCCGACGCCCACCCCAACACAAACCCGGAGTTACATACATTTATGTACTCAAATGTATAACCCCCTCCTCCTCCGGACGGAGTTGCCTTTCTCCTTCCGCCCCGGCTTCAACCCTCCCCGGTCTCGCCAACCACTCGGCTACACGGACACCGAACTTCATCATTATTATCTCGCCGGCCTGGTGTATCTACCTTCCTACCTACCGGCGAGTTTGAATTTTGCAAAAGCCGCACGGCACTCGCGCCTCTAATGATAATATTGGAGGCGGAAATTTGAGAGGATTTGAATTAATCGCGTGTGTCGAGGTTGGCTGGGTACGCGAGTTTTCTTTTTTTTTTTTTCTTTTGGGGTCGAGATAGAAATTAATTCCGCCTGCGTTGGAGATAAATTCTTAATGAACTGGTCTATCGCGTAATATTGTGTGCACCTTGCGAAAGAATGTTTAATGACGCGTGAGATACTCGCTTTATTTGGCTGGTTATAATAGTGTCAGATTTGGACGTTAGATACTTTATAAAACTTTTAACTTGCCACTCTTTCAGCGTCTTATAATTCAAGTAAAAAGAATTAAAGGTTTAATTTAATGCATTTTTTCTTATTGCAATCGCATCAATTTTCACCGCGGTAATTTCGTTACCCCAAATTTAATTATTAGAGCAAGATTTAATTTAAAATTGCCGTCAATCAGTATAATGTAATGTGACTTAATTACTGTACAATATCGAAATATTATCCGAGAGCGAACATATGTATATTGGATACAACTATATATAACTGAGGACCTACATTATATTTTTATAACAATTGAAGCGGTCATTTTTAACAGAATCTTAATTACTTAATCAATTATTTAATTTATTTAATTGATTTATTTAATATTTAATTATCTTAATTTTATCTTATTTAAATCCGTAACAATTATTCTCATATAACCTCGAAATAAATAGTTATCAAATATTGGATATTAAATTCATATTTGGTTAAATTTATGTTTTAATTAAATCTTTCGTAAATTTCTTCTCTCTTTCTTTCTCCATAAAATCTTTTGAAATCTTCTTTCAATCATTCGTTTTAAAACGATTCAGATTTAAAATTATGCATCGTCGCCTTATTAGAGCATGTCTCTTCGTACGATCTTAATTACTTAATCGATTATTTAATTATTAATTATTTAATTTATTTATTATTTAATTTATTTAATTGATTTATTTAATTATCTTAATTTTATCTTATTTAAATCCGTAACAATTATTCTCATATAACCTCGAAATAAATAGTTATCAAATATTGGACACTAAATTCATATTTGGTTAAATTTATGTTTTAATTAAATCTTTCGTAAATTTCTTCTCTCTTTCTTTCTCCATAAAATCCTTTGAAATCTTCTTTCAATCGTTCGTTTTAAAACGGTTCAGATTTAAAATTATGCATCGTCGCCTTATTAGAGCACGTCTCTTGGTACGAGTACGTGCGAATGGACCGTGTCGTAGAGAATCTCGATTGGTCAGTGTCGAGGGGTGGCCTGCCCACACGTCCGATTGGTCAAAATCCACCCTTCTCTCAGACGAATGCTGACCCTTCGGGGGTGGATTCCGGTCGTTGGGCAATATCGCCGATCCGCGCCTTAACGCGATACACGCTCGCGAAAATTGGATTCCTGGGTCGCGCGGTGAAGCGAGGGGGTGGACAAAACACGTCGAGGAAAACACGCTGTGCCGCGTCGTTTGAGAATACTTACTCGAGTGGCTGCAAACTGCACACAATGTTCGTAAACTACGCAAATAGCGCGTCGCGAGAAGAGCTATATAAGTGCGCAATTTTTCTGCCCCTCACCAGAAATACGGACTGTCTTTAATATCGCATCGCGTGTAAAATTGATGATTGACAACAGTGGAACGTGTACAGGTGTGTTGTAATCTTGCTTCGAAACTCGACATGAGATCAAGATTTTTAATTAATCGTCAAGACTGAGATTATCAAGCTGTTGATTTAAAAAAAAAAACTAAAATATATATATATATATATATATATATATATATATATATATTTGTAAATTAGATGCGAAAAAAATCATATATTATACGCGAATAAAAAAACTTATTTAATTAAAGACACATTTAGTAGATTTAGAAATAATTAATATAATAAACAAATTAAATAAACAATTTAATTAAAGAGACATTTAAGGAAATATAATAAACAATTTAATTAAAGAGACATTTAGTAGATTCAGAAATAATTAATATAATAAACAGAATAAGTAATATAAAATTTCAGACAATTATTTAGGAGGAAAGAATGTATGGTAAATATTTTTCAATGTTTATTCCTGGAGCGACACGCGTGTACTGGAATATTAAGCGTGTAATTGATCTAGGAATTTAATTCGTTCAGTTCAGAGAGGAGCCGCGAGATCGACAATATTTCCCCGCCGGTTCTTTATCGGGAAACCGAGAGGGACTTGCTTGCGAAAGGAGTATCGGCAGTAATGAGATTGAAATTAATTCGACATCGCGCGGTGCCGGGCTCTTTCTCTCTTCCCCTCCCATCATCCCTCTACGACGAGATGTTCAACGATAAGATAATTCGACAAATTTGCTCGAGAGTAACTCCGCGAGATCTCGCCAAGTGAGATATCGCGAGATAAAACGCCTTCTTTCTTCCCCTCTCTCTCTCTCTCTTTTTCGCGCGCAATTTTTTTTCTCTTTCCTCGGACGAAAGGCGATGTACACGAAGCGCTTTAACCGGAAGACGAATGATCATTACTTAATCTTTTGACCGAGGATGAGGCGTCGTCGTCGTCGGAGTATCCTGGCTAATCCGGCGCAATTGTTTTCGTCCATGTTGACTGCTTATCTGGCTTAACAGCCGACTAATTCCGCGATCTAACAAACTTCGAGCTTCATGGTCTCCCTTAGACACTTAACCCCCGCGTTACCCGCGAGTTTTTCGTCTCGGGTTGCGAGCGACTCGCTAAATTAAAATTGTAAATTTCGCGAGATAACAACACCGAGACACCGAGGCAACAACGTACTGCGGTAACGCGCGATAAAGAGCCATTATGTTTAATGAAATTGTTCTAGTGCTTTCTATAACTGGTTAATTATTCATTTGTTTGAATATATTTTCCTGCGTGAATTTTTTTCTACGAGCATCGCGATTAAAAATTACAATTATTTATCATTAATAAAATTTTAATAATGAAAAAATGTCCATTAAATTAAATTTTGCGACAGGAAAAATTTTAAAAATAAAATTATAAGTTTCTAAATTTTATCCTTTTTTTTAAATCGCAATGATTTTATTGACGTATTTACATTACTTAAATTGTTACATTTTACACAAATTATGTAATTTTTAGATAAATAATTAAATTCATATTTATAACACATATATATTTTTAGAGAGATCTTTACAACTAAATTGTTATAAATAGATTTTTCGACAATGCAGTTTGTCATGATACAATTTTCCCTCACTTTTATTTTATTCTTGGATTTATTTTAAATATTTTATTAATTTTATTTTTTATTATAAAACTAGAAGCATAAACCTATTGTTCTAAATCGATATTGTCGCAAATATAATCACGAGTAATGTATAACAAGTTTACCAGCCAGCCTGCAATGGCATGGTCAATCCTCGACACGTAAGAGTCTCTTCCGCTGCAGGGTGTATAGCAACCCCCAGAAACTCGCCCTATAGCTGGTTTTATACCGGACTGTATCTCCTATTAGCAGGCAACCGTATTGCATCGGTGCTTCTCGAGTTTGGGTGCTCCGGGTGCGAGAAACGGGAATGGCAAGGTACCACGACCAATAGCATATTGGCGCACACGAATCAAAAATTGTTCGCCTCGACTATTTTACGACGAAACTATTTTACGAACGTAAACATATTTACATCCAGCGAGGCTCCCGACAGGTAAATTTATTGTCATAGTATTTAATTAATGTAATTAATTCATCGAATAATATTTTCCTCTGTATTGTAAGAGCTAGACTTAAGAACGCTATATATTATGGAAAAAGAAGAAGCAAGTGAGATGCCATGCGCAGTCTCTTTTTCAAGTGTATTATAATTTATATTTAAATTTTTTATATTAGATATCTCGAAAATTATTATTTTATTTCAATATTAATTCATTCACAGTGAATGATACATATATGTGTCATTTGCATTGGAAAAGTTAATACTGACAATGAGAAAGGTTCCTAGTATTTTAAAGATTATCATGAAAGAGCCAAAATATATGTGTGTAAATTCTAACAAATTATATAATTATAAGAAATACAAAAGGATTTTAAAAGTTTGGAAATTAAAATAAATTTAAAAGCAAAAGAAGAACAAAAAGAATTTGCAAAGTATCTATCATATCCTTCTCGTGGTGTATTTCGGGATTATAAAATATTTTATAAAATTATTTTATCAGCTAACTGTGGAGCCAATAATACTATTAATGCTGCTTTTTACTTATTCATTATTTTAAATTTGAAGAATTTGATAGCAAGAAAAATTCTTATTTTCGTATAAGATTAATTAAATTTTCATACATTTTTTCACATGTTTCTATCTTCTCGTTCGCTATATTCAATCCATTTTTAATTTTGACAGTTTGATAGTAATTCTTATTTAGCATCCTTGCAAATTATAAAAATATAATACAATAATCTTTTATGTATTTTCATCTTTTCATCCTCTATATGTTGGCTTTACCATTTCAAATTTTGGAAATTTGATAACAAATTCTTATTTAGTATCCCCGAAAATTATAATATTTTTCAAATTTGTGAAGCAGTTTACTTTTTTACCGTGTACCTTGTTGAATAAACTGCCACAATAAACAAGTTAATAACACGCCATATCATTTCCTAAATTTCCACACATTTGATTCGAATAATTTCACAAGAATAATTTTACAAACCTTTCACATTGATTCGGTTGTCGGGATTTTGCAGTTTGCCATTTATTATCGAGGCAGAATGCGATTGCAAATTGCAATAGGAATAAATCTCTGCTATTTACAAGGCGGCAATGGCCGTGAGGGAATTCGAGGGAGGTGCAAGTGTTTGACATATTTTGTCCGGGAAACCGACAGATCAGGGACGAAAGCGGCGCCGCGGAAAGGGTTGGAGTGGAGGGAGTGAATGCAGGGGCACCTCTGTTTCTGACGTGCAGATTAGTGTTCGCCATTGTAGTGACGTCATCATAGTTAACACGCATTCAGAATGGTCCGAAGAGACCGGCGAAACTATTGACCGCGATCGCTCGTGGAAATCCGTGCGGGTTTCTCTCGGGATCAGCGTGATCTTTTCTTCCTCTCGTTTCCCCGGAAGCACGCTCGAGACGGAATTTTCACGACGGAAGTAACACGCGAAATGTACGGGGGACATATGTCGCAGAGGGAGGAATTAGAAGGCGGTTTAGAGAGGGACGTCCTTTCGACTCGATCGCGCGAACGCGTCGACTGCAGAATGTGTCAGAAGTCGGTTCGCCAGTTGACAGATGAATATGCCCGGGGAACAATGGGGGCCGACCAAAAATTAACGGCATTGTCCTAACTTTGCATTCTGATGCGGCTGTTTGCTCCCGCCGAGTCGATTGCCGCGAAACAAGGACTGAGACCGGCAGACGTGTACCGAGAAAGCTCCGAAAGCTGTTTCATCCCTCTCTCTCTCTCTCCACCTTTCTCCATCTTTCTCTCTCCCTCCCTCCCTCATTCTCTCGATTACCGAGCGGCGGATTAATCTGATGTTGACGGTGGATCCCGGACTTCGTGATCTATATTTCGCTTGAGGTTTTCGAGGAATCTGCGGAATGATCTCAATGCGAAAGCGGAGCAAACGAAAATAGGGTGGAAATAGCGATAATATTGAGTCTCGATGTGCATATTTCGTAGTTTACGTCGGCGAAGTGGAGAGGAAAAGCGACTTTTTAATTTCATTTTTACATAAACATTTTTAATCCAAAAAAAAAGAAAACAAATTAATAAGGAAAGGTAATAATTTTTAATAATTATTGCTTCAATATATTTAAATATTAATTCTAATAGCAATTGAAATTACAACTTTTTCTTCTATTATGTTAAATTCTTGAATTGGATGTAGATCCAATTAATTAATTGCATAATTAATTTATTAAAACTTGACATGTAACAATCTTATTGATAATTTATCCCATCTTTCTGCATAAAAATAATAAATAATAGACTTAGAAAATTATTCGATATGGAAGATTAAATTTTTTTCAGAGATACACAAGGATTTTGAATATTTATATAAATTTGTAGACGCGATAGTTGAATACATTTAGTTTTTAATTAAATATATTTGTTTTGATAAAATTAAATCTTTTCTGTCACGACACTTATTAATTTTCTACTTGATGTTATGCATAGCTCGTTTTACATAGATGCATTAAAAATATATTTGATTGACGTAAACGATTTACGCTTATTTTGTAAAAATTATTAAAAAATGCAGAAAAAGAAGAAAGGAAAAGTATCTTTGAAATTGTTTGCTTTTTCTAACGACAAACGAAACAGCATATGAATTAACAGGACACCCTTTGGAAGGGCAACCCAACATGCAATGCAGTATATTCCTCTCACTTTTGGCTCAATATGATTGTTCTCACCTGAGTTTTCGTTTGTATCGTTACACCTTCACGCTAGATGGCACAAATGATTCTTAAACTAGTGCAATTTTCAACTGCAACTATACAAATAAAAAAAAATGATTACAGATATTCATATACATCGCTCCATCATGTTACATACAATTAATAAGCAATAATTTTGTTTATTAATTGTATGTAACATGGTGGACAAATTAAGGAATAGAAGCTGTAAAGAGATTTATTGAATCAGATATTCTATATTTTTGGATGACGAAAAATCGAATCTGAATATTCTTCTTTTATTTCTAAATAAAATTCGACGCGAGACGAATCGATTTTAATCGAATTTTTAACCATTGCGAAACCCGTTATGCAATAAGCGGCGAATGATAGTGACTCGACGACGAGTTAAACAATTTATGTAACGAGCTTTCTACGCCAGACAGAGGCGTATCGGAAACGAACGGTACAGATGGCTGGGAAATTCTTTCATTTCCCGAATAATTCGTCAGTCATGATTATCATATATAATCAATTATAATTTCACGAATATTAATGAAAAAGTTTGCAAAATGTCATCAGAAAATTCCGAAAATTGTGTTTTAAATTATTAATTGATAACTTTTAAATTGTCGAAAGAGCATTATACATATAAATATTTCTATTATTGTTTCTAAAATATTATAATGTTGAAAATTAAAAAATGAATGATGAAAGACTCGTCTTTAAATTTAAAAAGCACATTTTTGCTTACGAGAAACTCTGTTTGTGGATATAGTTCACTTAAAGGAGAAACTCATTGAAAAGAGAAAATATAAACGAATACTTTATATTTTATATTCATTAAACAATTGATGGGGGAAAGGGAGGTGCAAGAAAACCTAAACAAAACTCATCTAGATTATTTAAAAACAATGTCGTTTATTTGAATCGCACAAGACATACACCGTATCTGCTATGTTTACAATTAGGGATCCCTGCGAGGAAAGCTCGGCCAATGTTTGTCGCAGGTCTTGGCCGGAATTTACTCGGAGACGCCTGGATTTCTTATTCTTTTTTTTTTTGTATTGCCTTAATGTCGATCCTCGGTTAAAAGTGTTTCAATGCCAAGTTTAACCCGGTCACGTACTGTCCCTAGAAACCGAGCTTCGGATTATATTTTACCCTGGATCAGAAGATTTCCTAAAAATCCAATTTCCCTGCTACGATATTATCGCTCATTTTTTTTTTCTCACCCGATAATCGACTCTGTGTGTGGATCTCCTTCTTGTATATGTGTGTGTGTGTGTGTGTCTCTTATCATAATTATAGGAAATATTTCGTAGTTTTAAATTATATAGACTGCCTAGATACTTCGCTCGACTATACTCTTGACGTTCGTTCTGGGATTATCTTTTAGCATTTTACGTGATTTACCCTGTAGAAACGTTAGAAATCAACCGGGGGGGAGACACGACGGGATCGATATTGTGCCGATTAATCTGAGGTACTGAGGAAAATTTCTGCAACATCGTATATATTTCTCCAATTTTTTTTCTCTTCAAACGCTCACGTCCGCGAATCGAGCTGGAAGAGTCGCCGTGTGCGGCAATTTCCATGCTGGATTCGCATCGCCATTCATCGCGGCTACAGCGTCCTGTCCCTAAAATGCGAAGGATATTCGCATAAAAATTCGCTCTCGTCCTCGTCGTGTCCCGCCGACCCGATCGCCCGCCGCGAGATTTGCATGTGTCACTCTCCTTTGTTTCGGTGTGGCAGGGAACTTGGTCCTATGTGGGATGAATTCGAACAAGATGGGCAAGAAGAGAAGGAGGGAGAACGTTTGAACGAAATGAAAATATTGGCGACGTGCCGCAGGATTTTTTTTTTATTTCGTCGATTATATACACGGCGCTCAAAAACCTTTCTCTCTCTCTCTTCGTATCCGCGAAATTTCGGAAAGAAAGGGGTCGCCCCTCCTGGGTATTCTTCGTCGCGAATGACGGAAACGCGCGCGAGAAAAAGGAGAAATCATTGTTCAACTTATTCCCCTTCTTCTCTCTCTCTCTCCTCCCGTGATTGTAATCGTTAAACAAATTTTCGACGACGCGGCTCTCCCTTTCTGCTCTCGGGTCTCATCGCTACGGGCAGTGCCATTATTTACAGTATGTCGTATAAACGCGCGGAGCCTGGCATGTACGTATTTCAGGAATCGATCTAACAAACTTTTAACTAGATAACGAGAGATTTTTTTTTTATCTAGGGCCGTACACGTCTAACATCGAGAGAACTATCTGATATGAGTTTTTTTTTTTTTTTAAATCGCCTTTATGCTTTCTGGTTCTCACGCACACACTCATCCCCGGAACGAGAAGGATAACACGCACAATAAAATCACAAGGAGACACGCAATCGATATCCGCATTCATCTCTCTCTCACGCATAAAGTTATTTCTTTAACCTTACTCTGTCTACGTTATATATATATTTATATATATATCTCTCTCTCTTTAGGAACAGTTCCCTTCGAAAACGTTTACGTCGACGAGGCGTCTCTCGTTGAGGAAAACAAAAAGAAAAAAAAAAAAAATAAAAGAAAAAATTCTATTTCGCTGTTTAAAGTGGAACGCAAAAAACTTGAAGAAGGATCGTCACGTCGCCCGCGAAAGCTTCAGTCTTAAGACGAGGACGAGAGAAAACGGGAATTCGATTCTGATTGCGCCTCGGATTTGGATCGCGGGAACGATCCTCGCAGGATCAACGATCGCGGGAAGGATCGATCCTGCGAGAATCGGGTCGCGATCCGAGCGACAATAAATATAATCAACGAACAAAGCGCGCTGATGACAGATCCCGACGTGTAAAGTGGCCGGGTCGAGGGAGGGGAATTTTTTTTTTTCGCAATTGGAATATTTTTCTCTTCCTCCCCCGCCCCCGCCCCCTCCCCCTCCGGGCTTTCTCGATTAATTAAACGACTCCTTCGCCTCGACAAACGCGTCGCGCGCGACGCAAAATCAACGGCCATAAACCTAAACAACTTTGGCATTTTCTTAATCTTTAAAAACATCTGAGACAATAATTTAATATCGGAATAAAATAATGAAAGCGGCGCTTTTGAACTCACTGTGCAACCGTAATCATAATAGTGACAAACGTAATAATAATAATAATAGAATACTAATAATAATAATAATAATAATGATAATAATAATAGTAATAATTACAATAATCATGTTGGAAAACAATAATAATAATATTAATAATAAAGACAATATAATAATAATATTAATAAAGATAATAGAATCGCCGATAATAGATATAATACATTGTACATAGGATCGAGCTAGAGTTTAGAGATACTAGCTTCTCATAAATTATCTTAATCAGATTTTTTTTTTCTCAATATTCTATAAGTATTGATATATATATATATATATATAACAGGGTGTTTTTTTTTCTCAAATATCGATGTGTTTTTAAATATTTAAATATATATATATATATATATATATATATGTATATTATATACACAGAGGATCATCAAAGTCGCCATTTTTTTTTCTTACGAGCTAAGGAAATCGATGCATTCGAAATAAAACGACGCGTCCGTCCAATCGACACGTTCTTACGAAGCGACATTGCGTGTAATGTACAAAAAGAACTTGACTCCGATTTGCGTCTCTAGGATACTTACATACACGGCGAGTTGCAAGTTTTCATCATATATTTATACATATATATTATGTTATACAATATGTATATATATATATATATATATATATATATATATTATTAAATAAATAATCTTCAAATGCAATAATAAAGTCACGAACTTGTACGTTCGTTATCTTATTTATAATATTTATATTTTGTATATTTATATCTGCCTTTTATATATATATATATATATATATATATATATATAATATATATAATATAAATATATATATATATATAGTCTTATATCTGTGTGTGTATGTGTGTATGTGTAATACATACATATTTAATTTATAGTGTCTTTTTCCGCGTTATTTATAACTACCTCTATAGCGATATATAATTTAAATAGGTGTGCAGAGACTCGCAAACTGGTAACCATTCGTTCGTTTTTCTTAGAGTGGGTTAAACGCGGAGTTCCTTCTCATCGAGCACCTTTCCTCTTTATGCCGCCTCCTGGGTTTCGCATCATGCGAGCGTTCCCCGCGCTTCTTCGAGAGCGAGGATCCTCCCTTCTTCGAAGAAGCCGAAACTCGTCTAGCTTCGCTACATCTCTCGTTGCTTTTATCATTTTCGAGCCGTTTCCAGGCCGTTTTGATCGAGAGATTGTTGAGATCACGCGTCGACCTACCACCTCTCCTAATCCCCGAGAGGTGACCTCGGATATTTCGCGGCGAGAAATCCTTCTGAAGTCGCACCGTATCGAGATCTTGTGCGACTCGGATCATCGGATGTGTCTCTACCTATCTCGAGGTCGCTGAAGAGAAAGATCCCCTCTGGGATCTTCAGTACACCGGATAAGGCGGCCTGTGCGGCCACAACGGTGGGATTGGCGGTAGGCTTCCGTTCCAGGATCAAGTATCCTTGCTACTGAGTGAGGAATCCTCGTCCTTGATCACCGGGTACGGTATGTCCAGCTTGGGACCCTGCTGAACCACCACCACACACTTCCTCATGTGTTTCTCGAGTGTGCTCGGCACCGAGAACGGCATCTCGCAGAAGCGACACTTGTACGTGTCCTTGCCATGTCGGCCGTGGGTCTTCATGTGCCTGGTCAACTTTGAGCTCTGGGCGCACGCGTACGAGCAAAGCTCACATTTGTAGGGTTTCTCGCCCGTGTGCGACCGTCTATGAACCGTCAAGTTGGAGCAGTTCTTGAAGACCTTGCCGCAATACTCGCAAGTGTCGTTTCGGCCGCTCCGTTCCTTCTTCAGCAACGGGCTCGGCAGGCCCTGAAGCGCCAAGCTGGACGTCGTTGCCTTGGACGCTTTACGGAATTCGTTATTCTCCAAGTAGTGCGGACTGGGTAGCCAGAGACCGCCAAAGTCCGGCCCCGAGGATCTCGGAAACCCCTGGCCGGAAAAAATGTTGGGCGTTGTCGACGAGTTGAAATTCGGCGAGAGCGCGCTCTCCTTCTCCTTGTTATTGTTGAGCGAGTTGGCGAGGTTGCAGGGCGAGTCGGTTTTGAGAAAGCCGCTACGATGATTCTCCTGTAGCGCCTGTCGATAAGCCTCCGAGTATTGGGCAATGTTGCTCAGCCCAAACTTCTCCATGAGATCGCCCACTAGACTGGCTGGTTTCTCCACTCGACCTCCGCTCTCCTCGCCACTTTGTCCTTGATTGGTGCTCAGATCCTCGGGTGTGTTCTCTTCCGCATCTTCGCGCTCGGCCTTTTGCTCGCTCTCCTCCATCTCGTCCAGATCCATGTTCTCGTCACAGCTGGATCCATCATCCGGCACCGTTTCGACGCTGCCCTGTGGACTGGCAGCCGAGTTTAGCTGCTCCTGATGCTCCTTCCTCATGTGCTTCCTCAGTTCGGTGAAGCTCGCCAACTCAAGTTCGCACACGTCGCACCTTGTCGATGTGCTCTGACTGTCTTGCGTAGTGTCTTGCTGCTGATACTGCCTCTCCTTGTCTCGATGGCTGCGACGATGGACGATCAGATTGGACTGAAAGCGAAACTTTTTGTCGCAGACCTCGCACGTGTACACCGTTTCCGACGAAGAGTCGGTAATTATTGGCGTCGAGGCCACAGGTGGACTTGTCTTCTCGCTGTCGGTCGAATTGTTGTTGTTGTGATGACCCACCGGACTTTGACTATAACAGGGTGGTGAGTTTTCCTTCTGGTGATTGCTGTGGCTTAGATTCGTAGGATTGGCCGAGGCCGGACTAGGTGGTTCCACCGAGTGAACTTGCGACTGTTGCTGTTGCGATGGTTGTTGCTGCTGCTGCTGCTGCTGCTGCTGCTGAACATTACTGGCAATGGGAACCGATGGTACCGGCGGTACCGGTGGAGGAGGGGGATTCGTCGTGGGATTTCCGCTAGGGGTTGGTGGAGCCGCGCCTAAGGACGGATTAGCGAGGCTCCTTAGGCGCGCTGAGTAAAAATCCAGGTTCGCTTCGAGTGGTGGTGGGTGTGCTTGGCCGGCGAGGCCTCGGCCGTGCGACAATTCGGCCAAATTGGCGAGATTCCGGGCGTTGTTGAGCGAGTCCAACGAACTGCGGACCAGCGGATCGCCCAGATTCAAACCGTCCATACCGCGAAGCGGGTCGCCCAGGTTCTGCAGATTTCTCGTGGCCGTCTGCAGCTCCTGGAGACCTCTGTAACCTGCCAGAGGATTCAACGTGAGGAAGTCGGGCCTGAACATGGGCGGGAAACTTCGCTCCAAATGTTGAGGTAGCCTCAAGAAGCTGTGGAGAGGGTCGCCCACCAGGGACGCTGAGGTTTGAAGCTGCTGCCGGCTACCGCTACTGCCACTTGTGTTCGTGCCACCCGATGAGTTCGCCGCCGAGCTTCCAGTGGACTTGCCGCTCAGGTTCAGGTGATTTGGCGGGCTAAGGTGATGCGCGTGCGTCGGCGTAGGCGTCGGTGGACTCGGCGCCGGAGTGTTGGACGACGAGTTCGTCGACGAGGAGGAGGAGCAGTAGAGACGAGCGCCGTGCATGCTCTGTACGTGCTGAAGAAGCTCCCACGCCGAGCACAGTCGCCGGGAACATTGCGAGCACTGCAGCCATCTTGGCTCTGAAACAGATATATGAACGTTGCGGTGGTTAACAGTCGTTGTTGTCATCGTGGAACTCGGACAATTTTATTTTAACATTGTTCGGGATTTAAATATAGGTCGCTTCGTATTTTATTCTTTCGTATATATTTAAATATTTCATATTTTTCAATATTAAATTTATATAATAAATTATATTTAAATGTTTAATATTTTTCAATATTAAATTTCATCAAATAAAATAATTACTAAAAACACAATATTTTTTAATATTAAATTTAATTACATGTGTTCTTAGTAATTATATTTATAATAAATATAATTATATTTAATAAATTATATTTAAATGTTTAATATTTTTCAATATTAAATTTCATCAAATAAAATAATTACTAAAAACACATAATATTTTTTAATATTAAATTTAATTACATGTGTTCTTAGTAATTATATTTATAATAAATATAATTATATTTAATAAATTATATTTAAATGTTTAATATTTTTCAATATTAAATTTCATCAAATAAAATAATTACTAAAAACACATAATATTTTTTAATATTAAATTTAATTACATGTGTTCTTAGTAATTATATTTATAATAAATATAATTATATTTAATAAATTATATTTAAATGTTTAATATTTTTCAATATTAAATTTCATCAAATAAAATAATTATTAAAAACACATAATATTTTTTAATATTAAATTTAATTACATGTGTTTTTAGTAATTATTTTATTTAATAGTAATTATTATTAATAGTAATTATTTTACTTTTAGTAATTATTTTATTACATGTGTTTTTAGTAATTATTTTATTTTGATCAAAGACGTTACGAAACATCAAAGTTTTATTAGCTATTTCGAAAATTGAACAAACCAGTGGGAGAGGGAAATTACGCCGATAAAATCAGGATATAATTCTCGATGGATTAGATTCGCGAATATAGGATGATTATAAGACCCATATCGCAATAATCTCCAACGATGGAGGATTCGAGGCTTCACGGTGATTTCACGAACATGTGACGGCAGCTCTCGTAAAACAGCACATTGTACGAAACGTGTGTGCGTCCCTCCCGCCTCCCCCGAGCCCCCGCTATCAATTTTCGAACCCACCCTTAATTTCGCGGAATCGAGACGACGGAGATCGGCCCCGGCCGATTGAATTCGGAATTCAAACGGCGCGTCTGTGTCAAATTGCGGTTCGGTCCGACGAGTTGCGGGGGGGCTTAAAAATAATATCCTCGAACGACGAGGGAGGAGGGCGCGGTGGAGGAGGGAAGGGTCGACGGGGGTCGGTTACCACGGCATGCGGCTGAAACTGACCCTTAACGACTTCTCGACCCTCCTACCCCTTATGGCGCGCGCGAAAGAGCTTATGGCGGGAGGGACGGGTTTTGAATTTCAATGTTTTTAATCCGGAATATCAGATTTTCGGCCCATTTTTCACGCCAGCGCGGCCATAGACATCCGCCGCGACGCGGGTTTGGGGCGAATCCGTGGGATTCTATTAATTCGCCCCAACGCGACGAGGACGAGCCGAGACGGTCGGGAGGAGAAGAAGCGACAGACCGAGGATGCAGGCGCCACGTGCTTAAGAACGACCCTCGCCTTGCGAGTAAAAAGCACCGCGAAACATTACCCGGGAAGCATATTCTCTTGGATCGTAACGCCGGACGTTGGGGTCCTCCCCCGAGGAAGGAAAAAACTTAAATTCACGTCTTGAGAAACACTACGGGATTGCCTAAGATTACGATTAATCATTCTTGTGGAAATGTTTTTTTTTTACGACGCGTACTTTTGAATTTATTCGACATTAATATGAGGCAAAAATTTAAATATAATTTTCTAATATTATTCTATCTTATATAAAATATATTTCGTTAATCATAAATATCAATTTCTTTATTAAAAGTTTTTTGTCTAAATAAGATGTATTCTATTCAATATTGTAATTTCCTAAGTACGAGAAATTAATTGAGGTAAATAAATAATTTGCAAATATTGTGATATCGCGTATATTTTCCATTTAATTAATTTAAATGACAGAGATGGAATTTATATCTCAACTGTTGGTGAAATTTAGAAAGAAAGTTTTTCTATGACGCTCATCCTTATTAAAGCTAATGCTAAGTCTAACGTGATACACAAAAGAATCATTTCTTACAAAAATTATTCTAGCTGCAACATTGAAACTAATATTTATCTAATACACTAATTAAAATAAGGCTTGAATTTATTAGAAAAAAAAATTTAGCTAGCTAATAAATTTTTATTGAAATATATAATAATAGAAACTACCTTGGCAAAAAAATGATTGTTGAGATTAGATTGAAACTAATATTTATCTAAAACACTAATTAAAATAAGACTTAAATTTATTAGAAAAAAAAAATTTAGCTAGCTAATAAATTTTTATTGAAATATATAATAATAGAAACTACCTTGGCAAAATGATTGTTGATATTAGATTGAAACTAATATTTATCTAAAACACTAATTAAAATAAGACTTAAATTTATTAGAAAAAAAAAATTTAGTTAGCTAATAAATTTTTATAGAAATATATAATAGTAGAAACTACCTTGGCAAAAAAATAATTGTTGAGATTAGATGTCCACCTATCCATCGGCAAAATATTTTTCTGAATGAAAGACACATTTTAGTGAAAACGAAACTTTTCTCTTTTTATTTCGAAGGGATTTCTTTCTCTTTCAATTTGTCCAAGATCAGACTCGACGAATTTGCAAACGCGAGCAATCCCGCAGAGTCGGCCGAATAAATACGCACATTGTTCGGAAAGAAACTTCTTAGACGAGATAAATACGTGCGCGTTGTAACGAGCAGAGAGGTAGTACTTGCTCTTGTAAGAGATTAAAAAGTTCAGGACTCGCCATTTCCTCCCCATTTACTGTCTCGCGATGGTCTTGGACGACGACAAGTCGGACAAAAGGCTGCAGCAAAATAAAGTGGTCCTAATTAAATGGCCATTCTGGATAGGGAGCGATCTTTGTTTAAATGAAGCTTCGGGATCTTAAAGCCGAACGATTGTCGGATCGAAGCGTGTTTCTCGTTCTACGCTTTGAAACGTAATTTTTTTTAGGTGAGGTGAAAGGAGCTAAGTTTATTCATCGCGTTAAAATATGATTTTATGAATTATATATGAATTTGCATGAACGTCATAAATATTTTCCGCGATTCCACAGCCAATTCCTGGTCTCCTCCAAATACAATCGTAACTTTACATTGCAATGTTGACGTGAAATAACTCAGGACAACTCTCTGAGAGATGGTCCGATGACAGCGCGAGCAGGATGTGAAGACAATGAATCTGAAATAAAATTAGGAACAACTCGACACCGGTGAATGATAGTTTATCTCGCGACAATACACAATAGAACACATTTCGTCGTGTGTAACAAGGTGCTAAGTAGAATAACGAGCCCGATAGTGGGCGAGGGACTTTTCTTTATCGTCTTGCTGACCTTTCACCACGATTACGCCGGCGAGCGTGAAATGAGAGACGATCGTCGCAATTTCATTGACGCGCGCGATTTTTCAGTCGTCGAGAAGAGCGAGGAGAAAGTCGCAGACGAACAGGGAGCAAAGATCGCGAAGGAATACGCGAGAGATCTTCGATGATTTCCTAAAGTGACAAGCTCTCTCGTTCGAAAAAAAGCATGTAATGTATTTAATTATCTCATTTCTCTAATTCTACTTTAGTTTTACTTTTAAAAAATTATTCAGTTAAATCACATCTTTTTTCAAAGAGTCCACAATGAAATTTCAAATCACATTTTTCTTTTCTTTCTTATTTTTTCCAGGCAACAAATATCTTGATAATTTAATTAAAAATAATTTTGAGAAAAAATTTAAAAAATAGTGAAATTTTTATAAAATTATAATATACATTTTTAATTATAATATAAAATTTAATTATAATTTAAAATTATAATATAAAATTTTAATTATAATATAAATTTGTATAAAAATTTGAAGGAGAAAGATTAACAGTTCGAATCAGGCAAAAGTTTCGAAACTTGAATATTTTTTTCGAGTCATCTGCAGCCTGATCCTGATGGGACGAGGATGAGATAGAAATTTGTTCGAGTTTTAGAAATTAAAAAGTGAGAAATAGGATCGTATGAAAGAGAGAGAGAGAGAGAAAGCAAGAAAGTGAGGGTCGAGTCATCTTGAAAATTGACGTCGAGTCACCACTCGCTTCACCAAGCGCGAAAATTCGGCAATTATTGTTTCACGCTTCGGGCATTCGCCGCGCTCCTTTCCCTCGACCTTTCCCCGACCGAGTCTTCTTTTCTTTCCCCGGAAGTCGAAAATATTGCCGACTTCCCCGGGGAGGGAAGATGCGAGAGACAGGGGGAGAGAAGCGGGAGATAAGCAAGTGCTCGGGCATAATAAAGGTGTATCGATTCACGGCCGGGAGCTTTTCATATGCAAACCTCGCGGGTGGCCATCCGTTTGGATTATTTCCTCAGATTTCCCCGGGCTGTGTGTGTCCGCGAGAAATGGCAGGCTGGCTGAGAAAACGCGCGCTATCGTTTACGACGACTCTTTTATCGAATAAATGGAAAGTTCAATATACACAACTGCAATAAATTGCAGCACACTTGCTTTGTTACGAGCTAATGCTGGAAAGAAATTAAGACGATCTCCATTTCTTTTAAATTAAATGTTATGGATTTTCAATAAGATTGATTGCCTTTTGAAATTACATGCGAAAATAAATGATCAACGAGCGAATAAAAATATATAAAGCCACATGCTGTAAAATTTTTTGTCGCAATATCCAACAATGGAGAACGTTTGAAGGATGGCAACAGGATTCGTGGTTGGAAAGGGCAGCGGAATCAAATGAACGGTATGTCTGCGCATGAAATTCAGCCCCACGATAGTGACCGAACGATTTTCTTCAGAAATTACCCGACAAATTGGCCCGCGTAACGTTTACGGGCAAATCGTTTGGAAGGCCATTGTTTAACAACGACTCGAGCCCTGGTCATCCTACGAATACTTCCTTTCAACCCTTTTACGGAAGATTTAACAAGAATCTACTCCTCTTTGATGCACTTCTTTTTTGAAAACTGTTGGTTGTCCAAGTATGTCGAGGCTTTCTATCGAGACATCGAGAGATAATCGATAAATGAATAGATTTTTTATAAAATTTCTTATGATATAAATAAATAGTTTTTCATAAAATAAAAAAGAATTGTTATAACAATAATTAATTAATTATAATTAAACATTGCTTAAATTTACAGGATATTATTTATATGCTTGTTTGAGATTTAAAATTTAATAAAGCTTAAATTAATGAAACAACTGTCATAAATCGCGAATGAGTCTGAAACAAACATGTATTAATATAATAATTGGCAGGAATAAAAATTGTTGCGATATTAATGCTGGAAAAATATTTCAAAGGATGAAAGAAATAACTTAAAATTATTTATAATCGCACATAATCGCAAGAGCATTATACGTGGTTTCATGAACAAATTTTAATCGTGTAAGCGACGTTAACGCGCTCTCGAAAATCTTTTTGGACGGGACACATCTGCCGCCCGGTGACGTCACGATACACCCATACACACAAACACACACAAAGGCCTTTAATCCAGAATGGCGTGTGACAATATTAAAATATCGATTAGCCGACGTATGCGACGTATGCACTTTGTCGTCGATACAAGGGCTGCACTTAAAAGGGACAAACGTGTAGCGGATCATGTCCAGGTGGGTAGTTTGCGGGTGATTTTAATCATTTTACTGGACCCATTAATTAAATAACCAACTGATCAATTTCGCGCAGTAACGGGAAATATTTGGCGCTCGTTCAAACAAATTAATAAATAAACGCGAGGAAATTTATCGAAAGTAATGTAAAAAGTAACGAAAATAATTCTGGAGGTAGATAACTTCGTCGAGCGAGAAAAATTAAAATTAACTTTTTAAATTAATTATCTTTGTCGTAATAATTACTTCACAAAATATAATATATTAATAAAATAATTAAAATAAAATAAAATAATTAAGACGTTAATAAAAGAATTAAAAACTTTGATCTCAATATATTCTTTGCGCAAATACAATGTGATTATTATATCGCATGATGTTACAATCGAATTATATTATGAAAAATTTATATAAAAATATAATAACATAATTAATTTTACATGTATGACACATATGCTATTAATATCTGGTCTACATCGCGTCTGCGAGCGTAGCTAGCAGATCTTTTCCAGTAAATTTTTATTTACGACTCGCTCAACCCACCGCAGAGTGTCGCGGTGGGTCGGACGGCAAAGAGCCGAAGCCGTTAAAATCGAGCGAATATAGCGACCGGGGCGATTTCATTCCCTCTAAACGAATATTGGAATGGTCGCGTAACATACTCCTTGTGGTCACTATAGTTCCGCGAAAAGATTGGTCAGACTGCGCTTCACGGAGCCTTTATGTCCTCCGTTACTCAGTTTGTCCGTCGAAACCGCAAATCTCGCGAATGCACCACCGGTGGGCCGTTAACCCTTTCGAGGGCCCCGAGAGTCTCAATTTATTAAAAGAGTTTATTATCCGAGTTTCTCGTGAGAGTTGGACGCGCAAGGACAATATCCGGCGAGTGCGCATCTTGAGTGAAATTTTCGCGCTGATTTCATAATTTCGAGACATTTCGCAAAATAATTCGCCGAGAGACTGAGAGTCGCGAGAGTTTGATAAGCGAGGGAAACGAGACGCGAAAGCGCGACATTTTCCTGCGAGAAGACTTTCCACGTGAGAGATTCGCCTTTACAGCTACTTCGATTTTCCTTCCTCTAGTGTTACACGACCGAGGAAAGGAGAGGACTCGCCTTACGTAGAGAGGACGTAAGGGAAAAAATTAATCAAAAAGCCACTCGACCTGGTAATTTAAACGCGTCGCGTATATTGAACTTCTGCTTTGTAAGCTTTGATGACGTTCCTGTTTCCCTCTCCCTTTCTCGCGGGGTTCCCTTTATGCGAGGCACGTCAAGTAAGTGCAAAGGAAGCGGAGAACGCAGCTACCTTGTCATTGTCGAGGAAGAAAGAAGGTAAAATATGAACCGGAGCAGTCGAAACGGAAGCAAACCTCTTCGGAGGAGGATCCGCCATCCCGAAGGTTTCCACCGTTGATTTTTATAATGGCGTGCGCCATTCTTCTCGTATTCTGCCTTTCTATCGACAATAAGAGATTCGCGATGTTTGCGCGAGTGAACGATCGGATTTCGCGTTATTCACATTAGACATTTAAATTATCGAAAATAAGAACTCGTACCAAGATACGAGATAAAGCGCGAGCGGGCTCTCTGGTTCCGGTGATATGCAAAATATATGGCCGAAAAAGTTTCCTCGACGTCACTTTTCGCTCGCGCGTTCCGTTCTTGTCGGCTTCCTTCCGCGAGAGAGGAACGAAACGGAAGGAAGAGGAACGAAAAAGCTGCAGGACCCCGAAACCCCGAGCGACAGCCAATTCGCAAGCAATTCTCCGTTCACCTCGGGCGGTCCGGGAAGTCGTCGACTTTGCCGGTGGAGAGGAAGAGAGAGAGAGAGAGAGAGAGAGGGGCCGGGGGAGGCGGATCGGAAAGGAGCCATAAAGCTGCCCGGGGAAAAGACCTCCACCCGCGGACGAGAATTAATATTCCCGGAGAGACAAACGTGACAGATAGATCAAATCTGCATCTCACCGGGAAGCGCTGCTCGGTGTCAATTTCGACGGATTATCGCCCTTCTCCACCCCCGTCCGCGCGCCTTCCTTCGGCCTTCAGCCCTCCTCGGAAACGCACATCGTCCCTCGGTTCTCCAACGCCATTCTCTCACACGCGGTGCTCTCGCGCTTTCTCTACTTCTCCCGTGGATAACCGAATTTTCCTCGCGTCACGGATTTTTCTAAACTTCCATTTGGAGACAGAAATCAAAAATATATCCCGCGTTTTTCTCCTGAAACTGGCTCCACCGATCTTCGAGGACCCGCACTGAGAAAAAAATCTGATTGCATTGATTAGAATTCTGGTAGATTCAACCAGTATGTCTGTTGGAAAATGGACGAACCAGAATTCTTGTAGGAATTACCAGATGAATCTAATTAATTTCTTTCTGTTAAATTTATCAAATTTTCTGGTTAATAATATACTAAATTCATCAGCACCAAGTCGTCTCAAATTTTTTCCATCTAATCTCAAAAGTCTGTTTAATATTCTGAATTCCAACTAGATTATTGGATAAATTCAATCCAGATTATTGAATAATTATTTTAAATTAAGTTTGTTCTATTTATTCTATTGTTCTATTTATTTCTTATTTTAAATTAAGTTTATCAAAATTAAATTGATAAACAGTGATACAAGAAGAGAATGTAGCTCAAATCAGAGAGCAGTCCTCTTCCTGACACTACTGCTCGTAAGAGAAAAAAAAATATACTTTGGATTTAATGTTAATACTAGTTCTTTATATACATTTCATGGCAATATAAAAATATTGAATACGAGTTAAGCTAAGAAGCAAGCAAAGAAATTAATTAACAAGAAATTTGATAGATTCAACCAGAAAATATTAACCAAATTTTTACAGTCAAATCTATTAAACGTTCTAGTTATAAAAAATCAAATCGTATCATGATAACTAGAAATTCTTGTTTGATTTAACCAAAATGCCTTCAATCATATACGTCTTGTTGGTACAATCAAACGATTTTTCTCAGTGTGATGAAAAAATAAGCATCTTGATTTAATTTGATTTAAGAGACAAATTAAATTCATGTAAAATTTGTAAATCAATAAAAAAATTATAGATGGACTGGAAATATCCTGAAGAGCCTTACAATTTCTCTTAATTACAAATAATAAAAAATCAACAACTAGAAATTCTTGTTTGATTTAATCAAAATGCCTTCAATCATATATGTCTTGTTGGTACAATCAAATTTTTCCCAGTGCGGAATTCGACCCATTTCTCGCGTTAATCTATCGCGTGTAGCCGAAAGTAGAAAGGTACATTTCGAATCACACGGAAGAGGGATTCGCTTCTGGCCCGAGCAACGAGGGTTCCAACACATCCTGTCGATTCCACCCCACGTGTGCGTTTCTGATACGCGTCGCTTTACCTGTCCTCATGCGATGCCCGTGCAACTCGCACGCATCGTATGGACACGCTCTCGTGTGGACGGCTCGTGCGGACCACGTGGCCGAACAATAGGACGATTCTAATTGGGCCTTTCGACGTGGCTGTCCGGTAGCAAAAAATTCGACAAAAAAGGCGACAAAAGGGGCTTAACCGGGGAATATCCCCGGCGGGATGAGCACGAGCGAGTGTATTCTTATAGCGTTCGTGGACCAGTTCGGAAAGGGTTAACTCTCTCTCTCTCTCTTTCTCTTTCCTTTTTTATCTCGTCGCCAGAACATGCTGGCGAAAGAGGGTTTGGGGCGAACGCCGCGGAGCGTGATGAAACTTTAAAGAGACACCGGTGTACGAACCATCGTCGATGCGTTGCTCCTCGAAATGGGGTTGCACAAGACCCAAGACGAGGCAATATTCGGAAAAATATTGTATTGCTATTGAAAATTTTCGAAAACTCAAAATCTTATCTTGGTCGTGTCTCGCGAGTGAATTTTTGTAGCAAAAATCTCATCTTATGTATCTTGTGCATTGTCTCAATTTTCTTGACAAATTTATCTAATGGTTAACGGTTTAAAATAATATTTAACATAATCTTTATAATATAATTTAAGATAATATTACATACATATATTTTATTTTCATATAATTAATATAATTGTTTTAAATTTATTAATATAAATATTCTTTATCGAATAAAATATTTTTCGTAAATTTGTATACAAGTTTGTATTTAATATAGTGTGATTTCTCTTTCTCATCTCCCTAGTTTACAAATATACATATTTCAGCTCGTTTTAAATCTCAATAATCTTGACAAGAACAATCTTAACAATCTTGCTATTGTCTTGACAATTAATTAAAAATCGCATCTTGATCTTGTCTCGCGATTCGAGACAAGACAATATCAAGACTAATCTCGGTGTCTCGTGTAACCCTATCTCGAGAGACACGATTATGTTTGTTCGCGATGGCCGCCCTCGTTTCCCGAGATGACGGAAATTTAACTACATCCATGTTTTGGTGTACTATTTTTAGAATAAATTCAGATTATCTGGAAAAGTTTTCGGAATTAGAAAAAGAAAATCTGTGATACTTTTCACTCGTGTAAATAAAAGGACAGCGGATTCACGCACGTATCTAAAAGTTTTATCTATGATTACTTGACATAATTAAATTGACATTAAAAATATACAATTACAGATAGAATTAGTTATACAATTACAAATTACCAATTTTATCATGAGAATAAAACTATTGTTATTTCAGAGATAAAAATCTGTCAGTATTTTTCAATTCCTCATTTTCCGTGAGAATTTTAAGAGATTATTATTCGTAATAAAAATTTCTTCTCAGGGTACATGTCAATATTTTGTTGAAAATAATTCTAAAAAACGAATTTGCGTAGAAAACTGAAAATATGGAAAGTATATCCGCACGAGTAATATAGGTTTCTCTTTAATAAATAACATATACGACGATGAAAATAATTTTAATTACGAAGGAAAATACACATAGAAGAGCCAGGGGTGGTTCTCTCTGTTATCGAGGGCGAAGGCAGAATCCATTCTGCGTTGCAAAGCAGCTTCTTACGTCAATTTGCACAGTTAAGCACTGTATAAGAATCTCAAAGGAGAAGCAGTGAATTAATCGAAAATGCCACCGGTGTGAAATTAGAAACCATGAAATCACGATGGAGTCCCGTTATTTAAAATTATAATAGTAAATATATATCTATACGCATTCTTTTATTTTTCAATATAATAAATATTTTAATATTAAACATATTTTATAATAAATATATATTATAGATAAATATTATAAAATTTAATATTATAATATTATTATAATTTAATATTATAAAATTTAATATTAAAAAATATATATAAGTATTAATTTAATTACAAAAATTTTTATTACAAAATAAATTAATATATCAACGATATATCTTTATTTGATTTAATAAGTCTAAAATTCTCTTTCCCTCTCTATAGCGGTAGTCATTACGCAATAATCCGAGCTTGTAAACCGCGGACCACAAAAAGAGAGTCGAAAGCGATCATCAGCCTCATGATCGAGCCCCGTCTTTCACAAAGAAACCGAACGCAAAGAAGATAACGTAGTATTTTTACATCGGCAACGTGTCGATTGAGGACGCTCGCGCGCGTTAAACCCTTCGACGTATGACAATGTAGTTCCCAACAAAAGGGGGTCAGAGAAACGATGCGAGGGAAGACACGAAAGGAGAGAGAGAGAGAGAGAGAGAGAGAGAGAGAGGAGCGGAAAAGGAGGGGGAGGCAGGTTCACCCCAATCCCCGAGCGGGTGGTTTAAATTCAAAAATCGAATCCACCGATCCATTGTTCGTATTCGCTCGGCCAGGTTCGACATCACATGGCAGAACCCCCTTATAACTGTACTTTAAAACACCCTCTTCCCTTCTCCCCTCCCTCCTCCTCTCGTCCCTTCGGGCAACCGACAATTCGCCAAAACCAGCATGTGATTTCGGATCGGCACAACGGATATCTCGATTCACGCACTCTTATGGCGATGAAAAAAAAAACTCTGACATACTTTTCCGTCGCTCTAGAACGCACCAACAAATTTCTGATCTGTGAACGTGAAACGAAAAGATTTTTATTTGCCAATTAGACTCCTAGAGAGCTTCCAACTCGGCCAATCGATCAATTTCAATATAAAATGCGTTAATATTTATAATTAAAATAACGAGAAATTAAAATGTTAGCTCATTATATTGAACAGTCGAAGAATTAATCAGACTTCTTTCCCTACAAATATATATATATATATATATTTCTTGAAGATGCTATATTATTATGCTTCAGAATTATTTCTCTTCCTGCGAAGAAAGATATATCGCAATACAGTAAATATCTTGAAGTGGAATATATTAAAGTAGCATTTTATGTGAATAAAAGAACGATTGTCTGTTTCTTGCTAAAATATAAGAATAGTTTTTATTTATAGAAACCATTTTTTGAATCCGAGTCGGATTTTCCTTTTCCCTTCAATTCTCCTAGTCAAGACAAGCTGCAATATTTAAATTTGCCATAAATATTAACAAATAAATACACACTTAATTCCATAAATATTCCGCTCATATTCTTCTATCTTTTTTAAAGATTCATATGACTCCAATCACTCGGAGAGGCTCGAAACTAAAGACGCCCTATTTAAATCGTGCGAAGCAAGGGTCAGTCACCGTTCTCAGCTGTAAGAATGCGAGAGGTAATAAATAAACTTACCGGAATTGACTGTGTTCGTGTCGGCGTCCACGGACTCGGTCTTCTGCTTCTTCGGAAGGTCCTCCTTGTCGTCGTCCGGCGCCTCCGTCCGTCTCTTGGGCGTCGAGCTGGCGCTCGCCTTGAGGTCGATCGGGCTTCCGGTATCCGGTCCGGAGCCCTGGGGCGTCGGCGGGCTCTCCAACCGACCGCTCCTCTTGTTGATGGGCGCGGAGATGCTGGGCACCGAGTTCAGCTTCGAGTCCGGGTCGGCGGTCTTCAGGGCGAGGGCGTCCTCCGGATCGGAATCCTCGGGAGCGGCCGTCGCCGGCGGACTGTGGCAGCCCTGAAGGGTGCTGCGACAGTGGTTGACCTTGTGCTCGATGAACCGGACGATCTCGCCGAGGGGGTAGGACGCCCTACAGCCCCCGCATTGGACGGTGTCTGGGGACGCGGTGCCTTGCGAGGTTTCCGCTGAAACAGAGAGCAGCGCGTTGCCTTGGGAGATGCGTCGGATTAACTTTGATCGAGCGCAATCGCTTCGATTAAGCTCGCCACCTTCTCTCATTTATTTTCGACTCGAATTTACTCAGGTTCGATTGTTTCCATGATAACGATATCGTTCATTTTTGGTTGAATGTAATATATTGTGTATAATGTTTGTGTATACACTGGGAAAAATCGTTGGATCGTACCAACGAGACGTATATGATTCAAGGCATTTTGGTTGAATTTCTAGTTGTTGATTTTTTATTATTTGTAATTCAGAGAAACTGTAAGGCTCTTCAGGATATTTCCAGTCTCATGAATTTAATTTGTCTCTTAAATCAAATTAAATCAAGGTGTTTATTTTTTTACATCACACTGAGAAAAATTGTTTGATTGTACCAAGACGTATATGATTGAAAGCATTTTGGTTAAATCAAACAAGAATTTCTAGTTGTTGATTTTATATTATTTGTAATTAGGAGAAATTGTAAGGCTCTTCAGAATATTTCCAGTCCATCTACAATTTTTTTTATTTATTTACAAATTTTACATGAATTTAATTTGTCTCTTAAATCAAATTAAATCAAGACGCTTATTTTTTCATCACACTGAGAAAAATCGATTTACTCAGATTCGATTGTTTCTAAAATAACGATATCGTTCATTTTTTGTTGAATATAATATATTGTGTATAATATTTGATATAATATATTGTAATATATTTTTTTTCTATAATTTTTCAGGGAAAGTGACAGGTGCGTTTTAAGAAAGAGATAGTTTTCCTCTCAGCAATTATAAATTACGTTCGATGTAATATCTCGAGTACGGTATTCCATTGTGTGTTACAAGGAACAACGTATCGCTGCAATTATCCCGCAAAGAAACCTTTCAATTATTCGTTCCCCCGACTCGGGCTGCGAATCATAGTGAAAGCAACGTCAGTATCAGCTTATTCCTATCGATATTTATGTTATAGATATCATTGCATAACCGAATGTAGACACATGTCTCGCGCATCATTCGCAATGGGACATTAATCATTACGATTTACGGTACCTATTAACCAGCTGCAGCTATAATCCCGTTGATGAGGCACCCGGACAAACGACTCTGTGTGATTCGTTTCGCCGAGAGTCGTAAAAAATGTGTATCGCAGATTAATTAAATTAATGAAGTCAAACCTGGAGATTTACATTTTAGCGAAATCGAGTGAAATTTACGCGAGTATCGTGTTTGAGGGAAGTAACAGTAAATCCTATAAAAATTCGGGTTTCGATTAAAAAGCGACCCCTTTTTTCATCCTCCAGTTTCCCCGCAATTTCCTTTCGAACGATAAACGGCCGCATTCGCCTAATCCGAGCGAGCGGACTTTCCTCGTAACAAACAGAACTAATTTCCCCTTACGCAACCGTTATAATTCACCGTCGTCCGAGGGGCAGAGGGCCCGCGAGGTCAGCCGCAGACGTAACAATTCACTTTTGAGTGTCCTTGAGGAGAAACTACGGAACGTTCCTCGCGACCGTCTTACGTCTCCATTCTCCCGTACGGTTCGCGCATTAACATAGAGATTGGCAAGAGTAGCTTCATACATCGATCTTTCCCTCGACGAGTCGAGTGTCTATATCTATCCGAAATGGGGCTGCCAGGCTCGCGACGGAACGAGAAAAACCCTCCACCGTCTCGGAGTCGTTTTCCATTCCCGTCCTCTTCTTTCCCCCCCCTCCCCTCGTTCTCGCCCTTCGAGCTTCTCCCTCTCTTCTTGTTTCGTGTCTCCTCTTTCGCTTTCGTTTCTTTCTTTTTTGCGGCCTTTACGCCAACCCCTGTTTGTTTACCCCTGGCTGCTGCCAGGGTCTCTGCTTCGTTCCTTTCGAGCTTTCGACAGCGTTCGATTCTTTCTGGGCGGAGCTCGCTTGACCATTGGCCAGGGCGCAAACTCGAGCGCCTTTCAACCCTTTAGGATTCGCGTTACATCTCGATCGGGGTGGGCTGGACTTTAATTTGGAATCAATTTCCCCCGTTTGACTTTTGATTCCATAATTTAAAAAAAAAATCTTCGAGTTAGTTTAAACTCTTGGTTTACATTGTGGCGAAATTTTAGTAATTTTGTACCACTACTTTGTACAATTTTTCAAGATTATATTCAGAATTATATATGAATTATGTATTAAAAATACTTTTCAAATCATCTTGTTTAATTCGTCAGTATCCTCGGAGTAAAAAACCATTCTGCAACATTTCGCCGATATCGTGTTTCGACGTACTTTGTTGAGGGCGGACCGAGAGACCTCTTTTCAACAGATTGAAAAATATTTTCACGGATCTAAGCAGTCCGCGATAAGAATCAATTTTTTTCGAGACCCTTTACAATTCGGAATCGGCTCGGTCGAGTTGTGGCGCTTTTCTTCGTCGCTCCCATGTATCTGCAGCTTCTCGTTTTTCACCGGAAGAATGACCCGGTAGCGCAGGAAGCGAGATAAGTCCGCAAAGTCTCGGTGTGTCGAGAACTCGTGTTCTCGGACGAGACAATCGCGCCCCGCATTCTTCGCAGGAACGCGAGATTTTAATCGCGCTTGTCCTCGACTGACAGTCGAACGCGAAGGAAAAAGGAGGGAACGGAATAACGACGGCGGTAAAAATAACGACGGTAAAAAAGGACGATAAAATTTTCGATAAAAACCCCGGGAAGACTCGATGATAAAACGCCAACCGCGTCTCTGTTCCGTTGCTTGTTGCGACGACGAGAAAAAAGATCGGCCGAGGTGGATGCGACGATTGGAGAGCGAAAGGAAGGAGCGGAGAGGCTGAATGGACGAGCTACTCTCGGATCCGTTATTCGCCTACGATTCAAAAGCGCTCGGTTAGAAACAAGAGACGCGCGACCGGTCGTTAGCGACAATGGGCTTTTGTTTTTTCGGGGGCAGATGTTGGACCAAAACTGTCGGCAGCGTCGGTAGACCCTTTCGCAACCCCTAGCGAGGACCGGAGAGGCAGCCGAGGTTTAAGGTGAGCGAAGGAGGAGAACCGAGAAGACGCGTGTCTCTTCGCCACTTCATAAATCACCCGCCTATTTATCTTCGCTTTTTGCGGTCCTCGATGTATCCGATTATCGCGTTTCTATTGGAATCTCTGTAAATGTTGCCAATATTTCTTGCGAATTAAAAATACGGTGTATGGAAGATATTTATATAAAATATAAATATAATATAATTATTATTAATATAATTATTAAATATTTATATTCTTTTATATCCTTAATTATCCCCAATTTTATATTTGTATTTAATAGGATTTCTACTTTTTGTAATTTAGAAATTTCTTTTGTATCTGGAAAAATTGAAAAACTTTTGTGGAATTTTATTGAAGCTCAGGAAATTAAAAAATGAATTTATCAAAAAAATCACTACCTGTTTTGAAATTTTCTTTAGATACAAAGCAATATTGGAATATAATAGAACGTTTCTCGATATCGAGAGTGTTTTCAATAATTTATAACGCAACAGAAATATTTTGAGAAATTATCTAACGATAATCAATACGAAATATTTACCGATAAAATAATCGTTTTATTCCAAGAATAAGATATTGATTTTCGTTCTTATTATCATTATCAAAATGAATTATCAGACTGTGCGTAACGTTTCCAACGCGATACACATCTCTGATTTTGATGACGACAATTACCTCTCGCATAAAATGGTTGCATGCAGGAGGATATATGCGAGAGAGAGAGAGAATGTGAATATATATATATATATATATATAGTCGAGAAGAGAGATAACGTTAAGATATAATATTGCCCCGCGAATGTAAGTTGGATTGCTTACAAATTGGCCTATACATCCGTAATGTTGCGATCACCAAGCCCGGTGGCCCCTATTGCCGGCGTCCTCGTAATTTCCATCTATAAGTGGGAGAAGGACGCGCGTGCGGGAATCTCTGCAGAAAATGTTCCGAGTGTTATTAGTTTTTCCACATTAATTTTCTTTCTTATGTTCTCGTAGCGAGATACACCGGATACGGTCGGAGAATCGATTCTCGACGCCGTCAGTCACTTTCCTGTAGCAGGCAATCTTTGAAAATCAATCCAATTTCGAACTGTATGATATAGTTAACTTTCAATCTTGTAAATTTTAATTGGATTTAAATTAAAGAGGAGAATTGAAGAAAAATTGAAATGAGGGATAAGATGGTCAACAAAGAGAACAATTTATTTGCTCTCGAATAAATCGAATTAAACGTAGTCTTAGAAAAAAGTCTAGCTTTGTCGATAAAAAATTATTATATATTAATTATATTATTATACTTTTTATATCCTTGATCAATTATCCTCAATTTCATATTTGTATTTAATAGGATTTCTACTTTTTGTAATTTAGAAATTTCTTTTCTGTATCTGGAAAAATTAAAAAACTCTTGTGGAATTTTATTGAAGCTCAGGAAATTAAAAAAAAAAAAATACTCTCTTTGATAATTTTATTCTCATATTATATATAATCGACAAATCAAGTGCGTGTGTGTTTAAAATATATTATAAATATGTATTTAGCTTAGATTCAAAATATAAAATATTATCTCTATTACAATTTTTAGTGATATAAAAATGAAAATTTCAGACAAGTGAAAAATGCTTATTTTATAAAAGATGTGTTATTCAGTTTCTTCGATACATTTACAAATGTAGCACTTGAGAGGCTCTGTATTTTCCCTTCGTATAAATGAAAAACTAAATATAAATGCATACATTAAAAAGAAAAAACTAATTTTGCAAAAAATAAAAATTGCAAAAAATCTTGAAAATATTCTCTTTATCTGAAATTAAATAAAAATACCTGCAAGACACGAGATTAATTTAAAAAAAATTTAAATAGACATCCTAGTTGACAGGGCATCTTTTGTACGTTAATTATATAAATGATAAATATATGTTTATGACAGTTTTTTCACGACGTGACCCTACGCGAGCGTACGTCGTCTAGAAACAGGCGAAGATATGTCCCGAGGCGGCGGCCTTGTTAGGACATCCGTCCTGTCAAAACGTCCAGAGGACACATCGGGGCAATCGAATTACGATCATCCCCAGGGCGAGCTCCGACCGTAACCAATAATTCCATTATCCATTAGTATTGGGTCGCGGCAATTTCCTTCGCCGACCGGAGGAGGCATCGGACGTGTGGCAGCCGATCTTCCTATCGAAACCGATCGGGAAAACGGATAGATTCTCGGCGCACGTTCGCATCGACGCGGGCAAAGATGGACAGATCCGTGACGCGATCGCAAATACCATATTTATCCATAATAGAACGTCGTCGCGTCATTTATCGGCGAGCGGCATCTCACGCTTTCCGAGATGATCCGAGAGCGATCGTTTTTGACGTAATTTTGCGATATATCCGATTATAATATATTCGTTGAACGAGCTTCAGCCAGATGATCCATAATTGGCGACAAAATTAGAGGTAGACATCTATTTATAATTTTATACAAATACATGTATAATCTGCGGGTTGGTTAAGTGTGGTCTCTATTTTCTTAAATAATAGAATTTATTTAAATATAATAATAATAATCAGAATTTGATAAAGATATTTTTTCAAACAATATTATTATACTTGACTTTTTTAAATAATAGAGTCTGTCTTGATATTGAAAATCTCATTTTATTGCATATATTATCGAATTTGTCACAAAATATCTTTCAAAATTATAATAAAACTGATGTATTATTTCATTTGAAAAAAAAATGTATTTGAAATTTTTGTTTCAATTATTATAAAGATTTTTTAAACAAAAATATTTGAAAAATATTAATATACATTTAAATTAAACATACATGTGCATGTGCGTGTTGTAGTTTGTAGGGAAGGAGGGGGAGAAACTGGGGAGGGGGACATTTGAATACATATTGTACTTTGTATACGTGCGTGTTATTTTTTCAAATACATATTTTCTCTGTCAACGCAATAAAAAAAATAAATAAAATGACTTAAAAATAGTTAAAAGGCTTCATGGATCAAAGGTGAAATTTATGCAAAAATCGAACGATCGTTTCAATTTAACAAACCATATGAAAATGTTTATTTAATTTAAATATGACAAACGCTGCGTTTCGATCCAATTCGGATCCTTTTGAATGTCGAATAACAAAGTGAGTGATAAACATAAGAATAAAAATAAAATCGACAGTCATTGGTATAATATAAATAAGATTTGAAAAATAAAATTTCGCTCTGAAATTCTGTCGTGATCGTGCGAAGCAGGTCTCGCGTTTGCGCAATCTTGAAAATTCTTAGGATTAGTCGAGAGCGCAAGTTGTAGCGATGCAGGTAACGGCACAACAAATCTGTAGGCGAAATTGAAACTTTGAACACATTCGCATGATAACATTCACGCGGAGAGAAGCCGCTCTCCAAAGTTACGTTTACCGTCCTGCGAATCTCGTTTCGCAAAATGGTGTTCGCGTAGATAAACTTCTTGCGTGTTTCGCTTCGTCACGTTATCACCTTATCTTTATACTTGTGCGAATCGCGTGATAAGGGAATAGATAAAAACGCGCAAAATTGCCATAATTTATTAATTACCTTTGTGCGCCATCGTTCGTCGAACAATCATACGTCTTTCCGGAAGTATTCCCGGGCACTCGCGTCAAGAGCGAAGCCAATCGCCGCCGGTGATCGATCGATCCGATCGAACGCGACGCGAGATCGTCGTCCACGTCGAACGACGCCTTCGTTTGATGTTCGGGGGGACGCGGCTCGATTTTCATCGCCGTGCTCGAGATCTGATTTCGTCCATGCTCGGATGCTGACTGGAGCATCGGGGCACGGATAGGGCCGGCCAAGGGCCCCCCGACAGGATATCAAGAAGAATAGAAAGGACCTACCGACACGCGTGCCCCGATGGAGGGGACAATTTTTATACGAATCCCCCACTTTGTATCCCTTTGCGTCCTCTCTCCTCCCTTATCCGTCCTCCTCCTGCCTTCTCTCTTTCCTCGAGGACCCTTCGCGACGTTGGGCTTCTCCCGCGGGGTCAAAGAGTTTTTCGAATTTAACCCCGTGCGTTTCGTCCTGCTCGGGACGCTACAAAGGATCCAAAATGGCGCGCACGACGTTTTTTTCCCTCCCTTCGCTGGGCCTTTCTACCCCGTCGCGCATCTCGCGACGTCCTGTTGAAAAAAAAAGAAAGGAAAAAAACAGAGCCGGCCAGAAAAACGAATCCGCTTGCGAGCAACGAGCTAGGTTCGAGACGGTAAGTTGGAAAGGTCCATCGACCTCGTTTTCACAATTGGATCGATTTTTTTCCTCTCGGAGAGGTTTCCTCGAATTTCTTTGGCCCCCTCGGATTTCTTCGATATCGCGCGAACGGTACCTCTAACGGGTTTTCTCTTTTCAAACGAAATAAAGGTTGAGCATTTTTTTTTTATGCCGCTCATCGACCTCGCCCGAAGAGCGAGGGTGTGTTAAACAGGACGATCGCAGGTAATTTTCTCGAGGTACCGAATTGCGTCTCCTAAATCCTTCGAGAGCGAGATATCGACGTTTCACTCGTGGCTGTCTGATTTTAAGAATAATGATAAATGCGAATAATTTTCGCGAACCTCCGGGATAATTAAATACAATTTACAACTGCATTTTTTATAAATATCGAGAGACTAATTTTTAATATCCTTATCGATTTTTCGTTTCGAAGGATTGCAAAAAATTTTCTTGAAAATTATCCCGAATGATATCGAAATAAATGTTGCAATTAAATTTCATGAATATTGCAGAATGTTGAATGATGCATCTAATTTAAGATGTATGCCAAATATACGTATATCCTCATCGATCTCTAAAAATGAAGGAGTATAAATCTATTATAATCGTACTCTGCCAACTGTTCTCTTGAAAATTCGTCAAAATTACATCGACGCACCGATTTCTTTTCACGTCTCTTGCAGGTAGAATATGAATTATCTGGAGCGATTAAATATATATACGAGATTCAACGACTAAAAACGCCTGTCAAAAGATAATATAAAATGAGATTCCTAATATATATAGAACCGCCGTATTATACTTGACGGTCCATTCGCGGGAGACTGTCTTTATGTTGGCTAAATCGTGCGAACTTTCAGAAACGGCGTTCGCCCCGAAAAGTGGAGCATCGTCAAAATATCAGTTTGATCTGTCCCGAACAAACGGGTGAAATCAGTGACCACGTCGGGTATCAGAAAGGCCCCGGGGAGATCGCTAGAAAACTGCGCTTGGCGACCAGACGGTTATGAGAAATATGAAATCTGGTTCTCACGGATTCTGAATGGGGTACAGGCCGCCTCTCTCTCTCTCTCTCTCTCTCTCTTTCTCTCTCTCTCTCTCTCCTTCTCTCGGCACCGTCTCGTTCGCTCCCGCGTTCCGTCGCTCCACATGCGTATCGTGGGAGGATCTCGAGACCCGCGCGGGTCGCCCTTTGTGAGCTCGGCAGCAGGACATTGTCCATTGAGAGAACGGCCAAAACAGGTCCTAGAGAGAGAGTTGACCTGTCTCTCTGCCCTCCCTCCGCGCGCATACACCTTTTCATTCGCGCTCCTTTCAAGAAAAACCCCTTTCCCCATGAATTTTCTCGATCAAAATAAATCATGCGGACGCATACGTTCGCGGACGTCTGGTCCATCCAGCTGCGCTTTGACGTGCGGCTGCCTGGACATCGCGGATTCCGGGTCCCCCGCGCGCGCCCCCGTCGCGTTTTCCCGAAGAATAATATCTTTCTCAGACACGCATGGCCTTTAGAGCGCGTTTCACCTTTCGTGAGACACGACATCGACGTTTCTCGCATCCTCGCGGACTCCTGGGAACGTCGCCGTCGTCTTCGTCGTCGTCGCGTCTCCAATCGCCGCCGCAATCGTTTTCACAACTACGCGGTAGGCGTTATGACAGACGTGGGAAAAAGGCGACCAGCGATACGGAACGACAAGTTTACTTTGGTCTCAAAGTTGCGGGGTTCCATTGAGCGACCGTCGAACGCGCGATGATTAATTGATGAAAAAATAATGAAGGCACATGTTGGTTTGTCCATCATTGAGTCAGCATCTTGATTTAATTTGATTCGAGAGACAAATTAATTTCATGCAAAACTTATGAATAAATAAGAAAAAATTGTAGGTAGACTGGAAATATTCTAAAGAGTCTTATTTCTCTTAATTACCCTGAGAAAAAAATCTGGTTACATTAATTAGAATTCTGGTAGATTCAATCAGTATGTCTGTTGGAAAATGGACGAACTAGAATTCTTGTAGGAATTACCAGGTGAATCTGATTAATTTCTAACTGTTAAATTTATCAAATTTTCTGGTTAATGATACTAAACTCGCCAGCACCAAGTCGTCTACAATTTTTTTCATCTAATCTCAAAAGTCTTTAATATTTTAAATTCCAACAAGATTATTGGATAAATTCAATCCAATTATTGAATAAATTATTTTAAATTCAGTTTGTTAGAAATTAAACTGATAAACAGTGATAAGAGAATGCAGCTCAAATTAGAGAGCTAGCATCCTCTTTCTGGCACTACTGCTCGCAAGAGAAAAAAAATATACTTTGGATTTAATGTTAATATTTCATGGCAATATAAAAATATTGAATACGAGTCAAGTTAAGAAGCAAGCAAAGAAATTAATGTAACAAGAAATTTGATAGATCCAATCAGAAAATACAAATCCTTATAGTCTAAAATCTATTAAACGTTCTAGTTATAAAAAATCGAGTCTTATGATAACTAATTCTTGTTTGATTTAACCAAAATGCCTTCAATCATAAACGTCTTGTTGGTACAATCAAACGATTTTTCTCATTATGATGAAAAAATAATGAGGGCACATGTTTCTTTGTCAATCATTGAGTCAGCATTTTGATTTAATTTGATTTAAGAGACAAATTAGTTTCATGTAAAACTTGTAAATAAATAAAAAAAAATTGTAGATAGACTGGAAATATCCTGAAGAGCCTTACAATTTCTCTTAATTACAAATAATAAAAAGTGATTATTTCAATATTCTTCAATTAGGAAAAATTAAAACTTGCATGATTTTGCGGTTTCTTTTAAATTTCTCAAACTTATCAAATTATCATCATACTCTATTAAAATCGAGATCTCTTTGAAATAAATTAATTCTCGAGAAACACGCGACATCTCTCTCTCTCTCTCTCTCTCTCTCAATCAGTCTTTTTCCTTCTAATTGATTACGAGCGACGGGGAAAATATAATATCGTTAAAATCCCCGATAAAGGTCCGCGCTGTCATGACACCCCGGCCATTCAGCGGGGACCGTCGTTTTTCGTCCGATGATGATGAAAGCACGCATCGCCGATTCGGTTCCATCGGTTGGCCCACCATTTCCGACAATGACGGAAAAACAAACGACGAGAGCAACGAGAGAGGACTGCATTGAGGAACGCGCGTAGAAACGCAAATCCACATCGCGGCTTTGTATTGTCCGGCATTCGTTTCTCTCTTTCCCACCCCCGCACTCTGTCGCTCTCCTTCTCTCTCGCTCTTGCCGATTAATTAGAAAGTTTTGCGCTCTAAAGAGAATGAGAGAGAGAGAGAGAAAGAAGGGGAAACGCGAGGGGGGAGGCGCTTCGTTGTTACATTATTCAAAACGATCTCTCCCCCTCCTCATCCCCCTCGCTCCTCTCTCCCCCCCTCGCCACCCCCGCGACGAAACTCTCGGTGCTACGCCACCGCAAAACATTCGAATGCGAACTTTTGACAACGCGCGAAGTGCCGAAGCGTGTCACGCGAAATAATTAACGATCGCGCGAGTTTTCTCGGGCGAGAATTCAACGAGCGCGCGAAAGCTCGCCGGTAATTTTCGAATTGTGCGCCTCCGAAGCACCGTCGTCATCGTCGTCGCGGGGAGATGTTTATAGTTGTAAGCGTTTATGCACACGCCAACGCCTCGATTCGCCAAGTGTAAATTTATTCGCGACACTTCCGAGACCGCCAAACATTTCGTTCGCAACTTTCCGCGCCGTATTACCTGGATCGCAACTATTGCGCATTTACGTTTACGTGCAAGCGTGGTTTTTCCATGTAAATACTTCGAAAAAATATATACATCGTCTTCCAGCTATTTGAAAATTCCTCGCCATTAAACGTCAAGACGCCCTCGTATTGCTTTGTTTATTTGAGGCGAAAGAAAAAAGATACTTATGCTTTTAAAATTATTTTCCGATAATGTCTTGTAATAATAATCTTTTTACCCCGTGAAAATATAATTATGCAACGCACAATTTCCTCGACATTAGGTATTACTCGCATCTTTCGTTGCGTGTTCGCTGAGAAGCGGCCATTGTAATTTTCGCACGTAAAGTGCATAAGAAACTATGACCCCGAGTCTCAATTTTTTTTATAATAGCGATTCTACGCGTCCCTTGTACCCCCTGCGGATTCAGTTCCGCAATTGGTCCGGTCTCCGCAACAATCGGCTCTGCACGGCCAGTCAATCCTCTCGATCGAGCTTGAACGAGAAAATCGAGAACCCCGTCGCGCAATTCTGCGTCTCGCGACCAATCGCAAGTCGTCGCGTTACAAAGCTTCGGCGCTTTTTCTTCCACGTCTTATTCCGCCTTCTTAAGCCGGACGTGATTTCTCGCGTCGCCTTTTGTCTCGCCGCTTCGCCTCGGCCTCGTATTTTTGACCATTTACGTGACTCCTTTATGCCGCCCATTATCGCCTCGTTAAAGCAAATATCCGACCCGAAAATTGCGTTCGACAGCGTCATTTCCCCTTCCGGTATTCTTTTTACCGTAGACCAAAAAAGTCCGGATATTGCGAGTTCCTCGACTTTTACGTAAGTAATAATTGCACCGAGTGTTAACGAAAGATATTTAGTAGCAATCGATGGCGGATTATTAAGTAACTTGAAAATAATTGACATGTTAAAAAAATATTTAACAAATTCCTTTGATTTTATACAAAGTGCAATCCCAAAGAGATTTGATTAAAACGGCAGAGAGTAATCTAAAAGATATCTTTGATCCTATGTTAATTTTGTATATAATTTATACATGTATTTTTTATTTATTTTGTATATAATTTATTTTTATAATTTTGTATATAATTTATACATGTATTTTTTATTTATTTTGTATATAATTTATTTTTATAATTTTGTATATAATTTATACATGTATTTTTTATATAAATATACAAATTAAATATTTATACAAATAATTTTAATTTTGCGCGATAAAAGAGAGAATGCATTTATATTTGCAACGCATTGCGAGATAAAACCTAAGAAAATACAAAGGAATACTTATCGATACGAGGCCAGATCGTACGCAAGATTAAGAATGAATTCCGAGCAACCTCGCATTGTTGCCTTTTTTTATGGAGCTCGTGTAGAGCGCGGAAGCATATTAAGAGGACAATTTCGGAGAAACTCGGCTGCTCCAGCCACTTCCTCGATAAATACGACTTCCTCAAGGCCTCGGCGCAGCCAGGAAGAGGCAACGAACCCATCCAGGTATCAAACTCGCGTGAAAAGTAATCGTCAAGGACGCGCCATTAAAGCGAGAGGAGACTCTTTCTTCCCTTTTAATTACGCGCTTCCGGCACTCCGACACCGCGACTCGTTCCCATTAAGAAGCCGGGTAAAAGGTCGAAGTTTCCTCAGGGGCCAACGCACGCCGTGGGGCCGGGAAGGCGAGAGAGCGCATAACTAGATCCTCCAACCTCGAAACCGACGCGACGGGTCCAAGGGAATATCTATAAAAGCACCACGTTCCTCCCTATTCCCCTGAACTTGGTCTCCAACGCGTCGTATTTATAGAAATGCCGCGAGCCGTCGCGAGTATATACGCGCACCACGTGGTTTACATACGCGCGCCGCTCGTCGAGGATTAGATTATAACGGGTGGCCACGAGGAAGGAAATCCTCGGACCAGCAGCACCAGAGACGGCTCGCCCACATGCCTCGACATGTGATATAAATTACCCTTTCGGGTTTAATCTTGTCTTTCCCCAAAACTTAATCAATTGTACCTAAATCTTGTTTAATTCTTACTTTTTTTATATAAAGTTTATCACTTTAATTCCCTTATTTATCAAATTAAAATAAAAAATAATAGATAATAAAATAATAAGATAATAAATAATAAATCCAGAAATTATTACTTTAATTCTCTTATTTATCAAATTAAAATAAAAAATAATAAATCCATAAATTATATCTTCAATGATTTACAAGGCTTTATGAAATGGCAAGAAAAATTGTAAGCTGATGACAGGAGCAAGAATTCTGCAAACGCACTCGATGAGAGGGATAAATAATCCTAATTAGATTAGTCTTAGAGTGACAGGTACACTTGTGGCGAGGTCAGCTTTCGTTCTCGCGTGCAGGGAGACAAGGCGTAGTGACCTTTTGTCAGGTAATCTGCGAGGTGTCGTCGATGATCGTCCGGAAAGGGGACCGGCCACCTTACACTTCCGAAGTGGAAGAAGTGACCCTTGGTCAGGTAGCGGAGAGTCGATCTCCCTTCCTCTCCCCGCTCTCTTCCGACAAGTGAGCGGCCGACAAAGCCGTGTAATAATACGAGAGCAGATTATCGTTTGGAAAGGTGTGTTCGCACCTCTCAGGAGGAGGGTCCTCTCGGACAATAATGGACAATGGACCGGGAAACCGACACCGCAAACAACATAAATTTTCGTCGCAGCGCCTTCTCGGACAGTCTCGACCTCCGTCGTGCCCCTCTTCTTCTCCTTTTTTTTACGAGTGCAACTCGACGCTTTTCTTCCACGGCGACCGTCCCAGCCCTGGTAAAATCGCCCGACCACCGTGGACGCGCGCTTGTAAATCCATTATTTTGAATAAAAGTCGCAGCGAGACCCCGATCCTCTTCAGAAATCCTCTTCTGTCCTCTATAGAATCGCTATTTAAGGGAAGCAAAATATTTTCGTTTGTAGCGACGTTAAGTCGATGGACGGGAATTCACACGACATAATTGCAAATTACTCTTCTTTTCTTAATTTGCTATTTATACGTGTTGACATCTCTTTGAATATCTCGTATATTTCTTAATAAATATATAAATAAAAGTTGAAAGAAATGTTTCAATCGTCTTTGGGTTAATATTTTCCAATTAAATTGCTGAAGAAAGAAATTACGTCTTCTTTTACTTTAGAGAATATCAACATCGATGAAAGGAAAAGGGATAATTCGGATTTCTTAATTTCCGCATCTCGCGTTCATCGTGAAAGAGACGGCTATTCGCTCGCGGTTCCGCGATCTTAACCCCTTTTTAAGGGTGGGCGTAGCACGGAGGCCAATAAACCGGGTCGATCGAGTCTCGCGAATGTACCAGACGACATCGTATTTCAGCCGAAATTGCCCACCGGCAGATTGGATGGACGATATACAGCCCCGTTGTTGCCGAGTTCGGGGATACCGTATCGACGTCGTCTGTTCTGGTCCTGGTCTGTAAGGACACCGCGAGGATTGAAAGAGAGTCCGATGAGTAATTAATGTCTGTCCCTAACGTGTGCGATCCGTCTCGTTTACCCCTGCAACCTCCTCGGTACTTTGTATCGGAAACTTATGTACCTCCCAGTCAGTTTCTTCTCGCGTGTATCCGATGATTAATTTTGTGCGAAAGTTTAAGCGCGAGCAAGTTTCCGTTTTATTAATTTCTCGCATCATCGAATCTGTTAATTTTCATAAATCTAACAAGTTGACGTATTTGAGATTTAAATTCGCGACATGAAAAAGAAACAAGTTTCAAGTACAATTAATCATTAATTACCTGTTTCCATTTAATCTGATTTTTTATCACTTTTATTTGAATTAAGATTGCAGGGATACCAAGAGATACTAGTCTTGATGTTGTCTTGCCTTGTTTCGAAATTCAAAAACATCAAGCTTTTTAATTAATTATCAAGATGACAAGATCAAGATTGTCAAGATTATTTTTTTCTTGTTTTCAAGATTAATTTTAATTAAAAAAAACTAAAGCATGCTTATAAACTATACGAGAAAAAAATCATCCAAACATTATATTATATAAGAATTTAGAGAATTTTATTTAATATATAAAAATATTTAACAAATTTAGAAATAATTAATACAAGAAACAAAATAAATAATATAAAATTTTAATTAAATAATTATTTAGCTGCACAAAACTTTGCTTACAGCACATGTACATGGATTCTTTGAGTGTGTGCATGTTAATCGCATCTAATTCTGACATCCAAACAATTGTTCTTTCGTAAAGACAATATATATTATTTTGCGTGGGAAGTGAATGATAAATAAATAATAATTATTATTATTTTAAATTATAAAGATTATAAAGGTATTGTTAAATATTATTTTAAACAATTGTTTAGATGAAAATTGTTAATAAGATCAAGACAAGAGTTAAGTTTTTGAAAATTCTCATCGATGTAATATTTTTGCGAATATCCTAATTTGAATAGCTCAAGTTTTTCTTTTTGAATAATTGGCGAATCGTTAAATTTTATTTTTTATTCATCATGTATCTTTAGTTTATTGCCGAGGGAAAAAGTTTAATTACATTTACGAGAATCTTGCCTCTTTTTCGGAAGAGAAAAGGGTTGATCAAAGCAAGTGTTGACATTCAGTAGCGAATATCAATGCGACATCCGACGGTGATGTCAAGTGGTGCCATCTTGATATTGGTCCACGAACCGATCGATTTTTCGAATATGCATTGCAAATTATTAATTGAAGCATATTAATGAGAATATCGCGCACACATTAATTTTGATTAACATTGTCGCATTAGTTATACCGCGGCAATCAATATATATATACATCTTTATTTAAATTCCCCTCGTTAGAGAGTTACACACACGTTACGACGCCAATTTAATTACCTGTTCATTTAATGTATAATAAAATACCAGAGTATTGAATATCATTTCCATTTTGGAAATCCCAATTCGATTAATGTACAACATTAAAATCATAAATATTACATCGCATTTAATCACGTTCACCCAAACGTCTTTTTTATCCCCCGTTACAATTAATATTACATTCATCCACGTCACACGCGCGTCTTCTCGAGCTCTTTATTTTTTTGTTTCAAGAATCGAGAGTCCCTTTTCTCTTACCTGGTCGCGTGCTGGAGATTCCGACGCGAGGAGGGGTAGGGGGGGGAAAGGGGACGGGAGCGAGAGAAGAGGGCTCGGGAGGAGGAGGAAAGGGTTCGGCCACGCGCCCTAAACGTTAATCTAGGAAATCAAATCAAAGCGGTTTCTTTTTTTTTTTCTCTTTTAAACCGAGGAGCCGCCGGAGATGCGAGAGACGCAAGATCCGAAAGAGGGGCGGGGGGTGAAGAAGAGAGGAAGAAGGGTTTCCGACGGGCCGCATCAAAGACAATATCCGACACGTACGCGCAAAAGGCGCATATGCCGCGCACGTGCCGGCGGGGGGCAAAGCTTTAGCGCTCTCTGTTTGCTAAATAACATCCTCGTGAGTGTCTGGATGTGGGGCGCGCAAGAAACCCTCCCCTTCTCCCCCCTGATCGCGAGCTCATTAACCTCCGCGTTCGAGAAGAAGAAGAAGACTTTGCTACGAATTAACGTGACGAAGATACATCCGCGTGCTCTCCATCGCGAAAGCGCAAAGTTTTATTCGCGCGAGAGGGTCACTTTCGTCGCTTTTTATTATTGAGGCAAAATAGGATTTTTATACCGACTTGGATTAAACGCCGCGTGTCAGATTCTTTTTAATACGAACTCTTTTTAATGTTTCACAGAGACCGACCGCCATTTTAGACTCATATTTGACTTTAATTTTACAGTGTTTACTCATTGGAAAAATAGGGAAGACGTAGAATTGTCAGAGATTTCTTTTGTATCTGGAAGAATTAGAATTCTCGTGTGGAATTTTATCGAGACTCGGGCAATTTTGTAAGAAATTCTTTTCTCGATAATTTTTCCTTATATTCAAATAAACACACGTATGAGTAATCCAAGAATTGTGTGTTTAAAAAAATTATAAATATCTATGCTTATATATTCCTGATAAAATAATTGAATATGCGATATTTTTTATTATAATTTTTAATGGCAAAATGCTTATCTTAACAAATGCTTATTTTGTACAATTCTCTTGAGACTCTCTGTGTTTTATTCGTATAGTTAAAGAACGTTAGAAAATGCAGTAAAAAACTTATTATAGAAAATTCCACCAAAAAACCTTTAAAATATTCTAGTAATCTAATTTTGAACATAATTATTTGGAATATCGGAACATTTTTTACAAGATTTGCGATTGACATTTATGAAGGAAATGTCAATTGGAGTTCTTGTATGCGATGTCGAAAGAAAAAACAATCGCGTGCTATCGATAATTGACATTCACAGCAAACCGCAAATGCAACAATTGGAGAAAATACGTGGCCAGTTTAAGGACCCTCCAGCGATGAGTGACTATGCGGGCCGGTCAGCCAACTAATCATTCGATCTTTAAAGGTTGACACTTGAAGGCTTATCGCGTTATTGCGATCCGGATTATGCGGAATACCTGCGGCGACTCCATTGACTAGGACATTATGTGGTTATCGCATGTGGACAGAGACAAAACACAAATGACTAATGATTTACAGCATTAGACGTTCCGCAGTCATGTGTTTTGCAATTTGAAATTTGCAAAAGATGCGCGATAAAGAGGAAAGGTCAGATCCCCTTCAATTTCTTGTATGATGATCGTATGCATAATTTTATAGAAATACGTCGAGTCGATATAGTTGATGTTTAAAAAGTTATTAATTATAAAAAAATTATAAATTAGAAAAAATTATTAAAATTATTAAAATTATTATTAAAATTATAAAAAATTATAAATTATAAATTATTGAATACAAACGTATGATGTAAAAATGTCACCGTCACATGACACATTCAAGTATTGCCGAAAATTTTTGACAGCGAAAACACGAGCAGAAGCCTTCGTTGGATTAAAATCACAATTAAAAGCTGAAATCAATTAATATCTGACATAAATAAATTAAAAGATCCTTTCCGTGACATTTAAATCATAGCAAGAGGAGAATGAATATTACAATATTAAATATCAATGATTTATTTATAGATATCAGGCTTTGCGCAAATTGTGCTCTTTCTTTCCACTTTGAGAAATCAGGATCAGGACATTCGGCTCGCGACGGTCGGCGTCTACTCTGGGAAAATACATTCGCGATTCTCGGATGATTAAATGATTCGTAAACGACAATTCCGAGTTTGCAAACACGAATTTAAAGAGCCCGAAAAGCTCGAGATCGCGAAATTTGAATTCTTTGACATTTGGCAAATTTTTTTCGCTCGATCTCTTCCCGGATCTCTTCCAAAGAATCACGAGTCGCTCAACATTAACAAGGACTCACCTTGACACGAAGGATGATATTCGGCGAAGCAGAGTTGTCAGTTGTCAATTAATCGTTTGAGAGATACATGACTTTAATTACTGCGGAAGGAAAGCTCTCGTTAGGTCGTCTTTTGGAGAGGCTTCTACGGGAAAAAGAGAGAGAGAGAGAGAGAGAAGGAAAGAAAAGTCAATTTCGGAGATCTTCTTTCCAGAGATCCGTCATCGAAAACGACCATGATTGTGTGTCAGGGGGACACACATACGCACACACACACGCACATCTCCCGACACTGACACTGTCTCTCATTGATTTCGCCTCCTCAAGGTGGTAGATACGCAAACTCGCAAATCAGCGATGCTATCTTCGCGTTCCTAATCACGACCGATCGATTCCGGTCGCGGGTTATCATCGGTCCCCCTCTCGCAGGCCGGATCGACATCGCCGAATCGATCCTACGATCGCCGAGCGAACCGATAGAGGTAATCGAGGGACGCGAGGGGGATAATCGGTGGCCGGGAAATATTCCGGTATCTTTTCGCGGCGGCGTCATCGCGCGAACTAAAGAATATCGCAGTTGTAATTAAGAAAACGGAGCCGCCGCCGCCGTCGTCGCCGCCGCCGCCGCTTCGTGGGGACGAGGGGGTGCCTCGCGGGGGCGTCGCGGGGGCGGCTGGCTGCCGACGGGGGGTAGCAGTCTCCCGCGGGGGTGGAAAAGTCTCTGAAAAACGCGCGCATGACAATGCCGCCCTTCCTAACCCTCGCCCCGCGCCCGCCGCCTCCTCCTCCTCCTCCTTCCCTCCGCCTTCTCTCTCTCTCTCTTTCTCTCTCTTTTTCTCTCTCTTGCCCTCTCTTCTCCTTCGCCGCCTCCGCTCCTCGCTTGGTGGGGGCTGTCGCGGACTAATTAAAAATTCAGCCGACGAGTTACCCGAAGACGTTGGCCTTCCATCCCTCTTTTCCCTCTTTCGCTCTCGTTTGACTTCTCTCTCTCTCTTTTTCTCTCCCTTCTGGTTCATTCACTCGCTCGCGCGCACTTTCTCTTTCTCCCCGTACCCCATTCCGTCCTTCTTTCTCTCTCGCTCAACTTTCTCGCCGTCTTTCGTAGCTTTTTTACCTTCCCTTCTCGTCGTCGGCCACGCGACCGCCGATCCTTTTCACTTTTTTTATTTTTTTTGCGGCGCGACCGCGCGTTTTACCTCATCGACAGGTTGCCCTCTTGATCGGGACGCGAGTTCGCCGAGTTAATTACCGGATCGTGACCGGAATACCGGCTCGATGCGGAGGGCTTGCATTATGACTACCGCGTCGGATTATTTTCTTTCGGGAAAGCGCGACGGGGGATTAATCGCAAGTTTGATTCTCGACTCTTTTCCCCCTTTTTTTCTCGCCCGACCTCTCGGCCGATGACGCGCGACGTCAGTGGAATCGGAGTGGATGTATAAAATGATTAGAATCAAAGTGGAGCGCACCGGACTCGCGTGACTCGATTGAAAACGATTTACGACGATCCGATCACGGATCGCCGGGGAAGGATTTGCGGGCCGCCGATGAGAGTTTCTCGTTACAAATGGCACGGATTTGTCGACGGCGGTTAACAAGGAAGAGAGAGAGAGAGAGAGAGATTGCTTTTGATTCCGAGGAAAATTTGAAATCGAGCTGCGGCGACAAATCGATTGGATTCGCGAACAATTAATCAACGTTGTTTTTATAATAATATTGACATGTAACATAAATATTCAGAAATGTCAGCGCATGAAGCATCAGGCTAAAGATTCTTTCACTTTTTCGCCCGATATAATAAATGTAATATATTTGACCGAGGACGGCAAATACGAAAATTTTGCAAACGGGAGGGAAACATTAATTTAAGATTAAACATGTATAATATGTGAGTTTTTTCGAAGATGGACATTTTCAAGGTGGAACGAATATTCATATCTTACATATTTGCGCCCGATTAGAACCCGACGATAAGCTCGTCTGGCCACGTTTCTGTCCCAAAAATGCCGTACTTTTCCGACAGGTATTACAATTACAGGTGACTCGATCAACGACTCCGGTTCTTCCGATTTCTCGTCTCTCTTTTAAGTTTCGATTATCGAGAGAGGCAAACAATTGCAAAGTAAAGTTAACTAACGTCGCTGAGAAACCATTCGTTCTTCTTACAGACATTTATCGGTTATACAATTAAACTCTACTTATCGTAAACATTAGTAAATTATCTGGCCTTCGAAAGCGATCGCATCGAAAAAGAGAAAGAGAGAGAAAGGGAAAGAAAAAGGGAGAAAGAAAGGAGCGGCAATACATTATCAAATCTAATCTAATCGCACCATTATAGGTGGTAAAAAACGTCGCGATACCCGGCCCAAGGGCTGAAGAAACGTCCCAAAGTAGGCGAGAGACAGGCTTTACGATTCGAAATAATTTTCGTCGCGTCGTAAACACCTGGATAACCCACCGTGTCCTTTAACAATCGCGACTCCCAGGTCGTTACACGTGTCGCTCGAAAAACGGACGCACTCGAATCGAGCATACAAAGTAAACGTTCGCCGAGTGACCGATGGTGACCCGATCACGTGTTGTCGCTTTTTGCGCGAAAAATTGCGTGCGTGAGCACACGTCGACATGTAAACACCTGCGGTCGCGTCGGCCGACGGGGCCGACCGATTCCCGCGGCTTTTCCCTCCGTCGTGACTCACCTTGCGCGATCCTGACCGCGGGCATTTTGATCCTCATGGTGGCGTTTGCGATCTTCGACTCTCGTCGCGTGGAGTTTCACTGTTTCTCGAGGAAGAACGAGAGGCCCTGGGGTGAGAAAGGGAGACGACGATGGTCGCCGAGTGTTATTGTTGACGCCAGTGCCTTCCGCGGGGACGAGGAAGACGAGGAAGGAGGAAGCGACGAGCGCGCGTCGCTGTCAGCGACAGCCACCAGGACAAAGGACCCGATCTTGGCCGTCGTCACGCTTCCGTCCTCCCCCCTCTCACCTCCGCCGCGCGTTTTCGCCCGCCGCGAACGGGTCCATCCGATTTTTTGCCCCCGGGGATACGAGAAACACCGTCCTCTCTGCCCTTCTCCGACACGAGCCGCGCGCGCGCGAGCGCGCTTCTTCGACCTGCTTCTCCTCCGACGCACTCGTCACCTGGACCTACACTTGTTCGTCAACTGTCAATGTCGGGCCTCATGTTCCCCGTTGGTCGCGCTCCTCCGCGACTGCACCGTGTCCACCGACATGCGGCCGCACTAGGTGCGGGCCGACGTGGACGACGGCTGGCACCTCCGATCAGCGAGCGATTCTTCCTCTTCCACGTCGAAATTCGTCACCCTCGACCGCACTCTCCCCGGCGCGACCAACAGCGTTCACAGTCTCACTCTCGTCGTCGGGATCGACTCTGTTTCTCGCTCACCACTCCGTCACGTTTCGGACCGACCTGGCCGACACGGTGGCCCGAGGCCGGGAGAAGAAAAGAAGAGGAAAAAAAGGTAAATATAAACAAGTCCGAAGGCGTCCCGCAGGCGCTCGCGCGTGTTTCGCCGCGGGTATTTCGTCGTTCTCCTCGCTCCTGCTTTCGCTACTCTCGATCGCCGGCCCGCGGCTCCTGGACCAGGCGCGATCGGGCTCCCGACGCGGTGACGTGGACGCGCCGCAGCCGCGGCACCGCGTCCTCGGGCCTGACGCTGCGTCGATGAGCACCTGGTGCGGGCACCTTGGCGCGGGTGCTGGATGCCTGATGCCGGCGTGGACCGGAGCGACGACGACGGTCCAGCATGGGTCGTATCGCCGAGTGGACTGTGCCGGACTGTGCGCGCCTCTGGTCGTGTGCCGTGCGGGACCTGGTGTGCGTCGGGCACTGCGCTCGGCTTCGGACGCGCTCGGTTCGCCTCGCCGCCGAGGCCGGACACCCCACGCGCTCTCGGGGTAGTTTTCACCCCCTCCCCCCCGGGGTGGGGGAAAAGGCTCTCCCTCTCTCTCCCTCCGCTCGCCGTCTCTCGCTCCCTCCCTCCCCTTCGCGCGCCCCTCCGTCTTCCCTGTCATCCCCTCCCGCCTTCGCGCCCTCTCTCTCGCTCCGGCGAGCGAGGCTCTTCTCTCTCCCTCCCGCTCCCTTCCAGTCGCTATAGGTCGCGCAAACACGCCCGCACCTTCGTCTTTCTCTTCTCTCGTCCGCCGTCTGGCTGCCGGATCCGCTCCTCTCGCTTCCACCTCCTCTCCTCGTCTCGCGCGCGAGAGATAACCGCGAAGAGGGAGAGACCCCCGGCGCCTTCTCTCGCGCGGTTATCTCCGGCGCGGCGAGTGGAGAGGGAAAGACGCGCTTTTTTTCCAAAACGCAACCCTTTCCTCGCGTCGTGTCGCGGCGCGAACGCGGTCGCGACGATTTTTCAACGGACCCGCGGAGGAGCAACGGTTCCGCATCCGGCGCGCGAAAACTCGTTTCGCGGCTGCGAGGAAGAAAGTGCGAGGAAAAAAATTGCTAAGCCGACGTTTTTCAGAATTTGAGTTCGATAACAGGGTCAATATTTGATGTAATCTACTCCCTTAAACTCTATTATTGTTTTCGGTTTCCTTTTACATGATTTTTAAATTTTTTTCAAAAGGTTTAAATCTTTAAAATCTACTTGAACTCCCTTAAACTCAATTATTATTCTCGGTTCCTTTTTAAATAATCTGTATAAATTTTTTTAAGAGCCTTAAATCCTTATAAAATCTACTTAACTATCTTAAATTCAATTATTATTCTCGGTTTCTTTTTAAATAATCTCGAAATTTTTTTTAAGGCTTTAAATCCTTATAAAATCTACTTGAACTCTCTTAAACTCAATTATTATTCTCGGTTGCTTTTTACATAATTTCTAAATTTTTTTTCAAAGGATTTAAATCTTTAAAATCTACTTGAACTCCCTTAAACTCAATTATTATTCTCGGTTCCTTTTTAAATAATCTGTATAAATTTTTTTAAGAGCTTTAAATCCTTATAAAATCTACTTAACTATCTTAAATTCAATTATTATTCTCGGTTTCTTTTTAAATAATCTCGAAATTTTTTTAAAGGCTTTAAATCCTTATAAAATTTACTTCAACTCCCTTAAACTCAATTATTATTCTCGGTTTCTTTTTAAATAATCTCTAAATTCTTAAGGACTTTAAATTTTTATAAAATTTACTTCAACTCCCTTAAACTCAATTATTATTCTCGGTTTCTTTTTAAATAATCTCTAAATTTTTTTAAAGGCTTTAAATCCTTATAAAATTTACTTGAACTCCCTTAAACTCAATTATTATTCTCGGTATCTTTGTAAATAAATTTTTAAATTTTGTTTGAGGGGATTTAAATCTTATAAAATTGCATGGCACGCATGTATCGCTTCGGATTTTTTTTTAAATTTCCGATTCGCGAATGACAAAGTTTTTAAGAAATCCAAGACAAAGCGCAGACAACCTTCGCGGTGTCGACGCGATTAATGCTGACCGAGCGTTTAAGTTACCGCGGTAATTCCCGAACGTATTAATGTTGCTTGGCGTGGTGCCAAGTTTTCGTTGCTGATCGTTGCCGCACTCGTTATAGCGGCGATGAGTTTCTGTAGCAGAATTCCGTCGCGCGCGTGACAAATTGTTTCAAGTTACTTTTACCAAGTACTTTTCGGAAACTGTTAAACTGATTGTATCCCTATTACCTGTCAAGGGAAGATAAACAGACAGATGGGGGGCTGGATACAATTTATATTCCTAGCTTCCTCGATTAGAAAATTTAAACGCAAATTATAATAATGTGTATCACGAGAGGACATATTTTTAATACTTGGCATTCGTTGAGGGAGTTTCGAGTTGAAGACGATCTGGAAAATCAATTTAAACGCCGGGCACGAATTAATTAATTTCTCGAAATTAGTCCTCCATTTAAAAAGGAAAGACGCAAAATATAAAAGTCGCAGGCAGATTCAGGGACCGATCGTAGAGCGATGCAGGCTCGTCGTTGCTGGAAACTCGCCGTAAACACGTAGCACGTCGAGTCACAGAGAAAGCGGAGGAGCACACAGGAGTACCTGTTCTCTCACATTAATTATTCCGCGACTAAAACTCCTCATTCTACTTGTGGGATCGATATCCGCGACGCGGATCTTTCCACGTTCCGGGATTATTCGCCGGAGGATCTCGATCCTGCGACTAGGCTAGCGGAGGAGAAATAGAAAGAGGGAGGTAGAGAGAGGGCGGAGGGGAATGGAAAGAGACGCGACTCGTATTATCCTGGATCCGGGAGACGTTCATCCGTCTCCACAAAGAGCCGCGGTGGTCGCGATAGGAAGTTCAAAGTTTCAAAGGAAACGTGGCACTGCTCGTTCCGTACGCATCCGTATATATATCTTACGTATTACGTGCATACACACATATACGAGCGACGTCGCTTTCTCATCTTCGGTCTGCAGTGACGGACCGCGCGATACGGTGCGCCCTTTAATTTTCCAGCGGGCGGAGGCGGCCTCTTTCCTCGAGTCGAGCACCGGGGACGAGGGACCGAGGGGGCGAGGGGGAGGAAGGGGGAAGAGATGGGCGCCGAAAATGCTTCCCAGGCCCCAGATGCTTGTCCTGTCCTCGGCTCGTTCCTCAGGCGTCTCTGAAGTCAAGACTTTTAACAACCCCAAAAAATTATCTCCTCCCCGTAGAGTGTTTTCGGGCTCCTGGACAGTGTTTCGTGGTATCCCGTCCGGCCAATCTGGAATTTGAATGAGAAAGATTCCAGAGAGGCTTTCACGAGGAACGCTTCCATCTCATTTTTGATTAACTTTATCAATTTTATATTTATTCATTAAAATCTGTCTTGATAATTTGTCGATAAATACAATTGTAAAATATTAGAGCAGAGAAAGTTAGAGAAAAACAGAGAAAGAGAGAGATAAATATATATGTAAGATTAGAGATGTAAAAAAATTTTTTTCTAATAGAAAACAAATGTTGCAGAAGGCATTTGGTCTTCTGTTTCCATTATTTTTTAATATAATATTATTTTCTTCAAACCTTTTCTTGTTAATATATTTAAAAAACTAAAAGTTCTTGTATTTTTAATTTATCTTCTTTCAAAGTAATTTTAATGAACTAATGACACTTTTCCAGTAAATCACATCAAACATAATTCGAATAATTTTCAAATACATAACAAAAAAATTTTGCTATGTAATTAAAATAAAGTTTGTTATCTAAGTAAATTATGCGTCTAACTGAAAATTATCCAAGTAATGTTTTGGCATTATTTTAATGGCAAAAATCTTATTAATTCATTAAAATTACTTTTGAGAAAAATAAATTAAAAATATAAAAATTTTCCCTCTTTTATTATATTAAAATAAATAATAATAATGTAAAAGTAACTAAAATATGACATAAAAATAATGATTACATATCTAATCAATTGAATGCCATCATTATCAATGCGATTTATATTTAAAATAGTAATGATTAGTTTAAATCCATCATCTAAAAAGTTAAAAATAATAGAAAGTCAACTTGCAATAATCAAAATATATAATAAAAATATAAAGATGTTAAATATCTGAAAAAAAACAAAATTTTGAAAGAAATTGTGGCTTATTGATTTCTTTTGCAATATTCGTATTTTTTTTTTTTCTATTTACACCTCTAAAATATAAAATAAATTACTGTCGACTCTAAAATATAAAAGTTAATAAAAGCAAACGAATATAAGAATACCAATGATAATTTCAAACCTCAAAAGACAAAATTAACTCGCTCAGCTTTAATTTTACCCGAATAATTTGGCGAGATATATTTTCGCAATCATTTTTAAGCTGGAAAAGAGAGGTCGGAGAACTCTTTCGAGTTCGAAAACACGATGCTAAATTTTTCGGCGGCTTTCCGTTTGTTGAACAGCATGACCGATGCGGCATCACGACTGCGCGCCTAATCGATATTAATCTCGGGGGAACGGGATACGATTACCACGATTATCGGACGTACGTGGCGCGGAAAGTAGCGAATGTTTTCACGGGTAAAGGGCAATGGGTGCACGGCACGCGACGTCGGCGTCGCGAATTTAAACTCGTGGTATTTTGCAATCGAAGGTTAATTCATTTTCCTTGCGTAAAAATCAGCCGGTCTCTCCGATAAGACCCATAAATTTCGATTCGATCGTACCTCAAATAATTTCCAAAAATAACTCGATCTCGATTGAATCTTCTTAGATTAATTAAATGCGTTTCCAGAACTAACAATTACGTGCGCCAATTTACTCGGTTGAACAAACGAATCCAGAGGAAAGTTCCTTTCGCGGGCATCATCGTCGAGAGGACCGACGAATTTATACGCATCCAGTTTGCGTACATCTTATTTACGGCAGCGTTAGATAGATAATATCTCGTCCGCTCGGAATGCATAAGTTATCAAGCGGTTTATTATGGGTAAACACGCTAGGATACACGCTTTGACTCGGCTGGCAGAGGAGCGAGAGAGAAAGAGAGAAAGAGAGAATGCACCGCAAGAGAGTGCACCTTGCGCGTATCCCTAGAAAAGGCAGCGATCCGTTGACCCGTGTGAAACTCCCACATTCATTACCGCGGGAGCCCACTGTATTCCGGACGACCGCAAGTTCATAGCATTTTTTCCGCGCTCCCCGTGTGTCCCGTGCGTGTTTCTGCGATTCTCCTCTTCCTCGCGTGGACGGAGCACCAGCTCGCTCCTTCCGCGACCCGCGAGAAACTAGGTGACGGGGGAGGGGAGGTTGACGCAGGGTCCACTTCCGGCAGAGTACGAGATCCTAATTTTCTCGATGGTGGCTCTGAAATTTTCAGTCTCTCCCTGTTTGCCTCGAGAGACATGTTAAACGAGGAAATTTTGCGATATTATTTTGCGATATTATTTTGCGATATCTTTCACCGAATGGATAATTATATATTATTAGATGTGATGGTTAAATATATTAAATCATATTTTCAATTAATTATGTAAATCCCGAGCGTATGGGAAATTTTGAAATTAAAAACAGATTCTGCTTCTGATATTAAAGATTCTTAAATAGAGAAAATGTGTTGTTTCACGTCTGCTGATGATGGTCCAAAAAACACGACTTTAAGCAATTATTAAATCGAAAGAAAAAGAATCAACTTGGCTCTCGATTATCCCGTTTCTCCTACCTGTGAATTTTAAAAGTGTTTTTCTGATTTTAAAGAGATGACGAGATAATTTCTGTTTTATAGGACAAATCTTTTTCCGATTTCTTTTAAGAAAAATTTCAGTCTATTCCAGAAGTATAATTTTTAGAAACTTTTCTGAAGAGTATTGGAAATTAGAAAGTGTATTAGAATGATCTTTTAGCATTTACATATGTGTTTATTGATTTTTATACAATATGTCAGTATTTATAAGTTTTGAATATTTAGTATTTTTTGTTCAATACTAATCTTGCGCAAAGCGTAGTCAAAAACAACTGTGTGACTGTGTAAAACATTTTTAAGATATTGAATCTAAAAGAGAGAGAAAGAAAGAGAGAAGAATTTTAAAAAATTAATATTTAATATTTTATTAATTTTCAAGAAATAACAAATTTCAGAAGAATTCTAATTTCAAAATGATATTACTTCTTTCCATTTTCTTCTAATGAGAGAAATTAGGTTCGATATCTCAAAGATATTTTACAGAATATAAAACTAGGCCGAGTTTTTTTTTTTTTAAATACTGACATGTATTATTTATTAAAAATCCCTGAAAAATCAATTTTTCATACTGTTAAAGTGGATTGAGCCTTTAATTCTCTTCTCTTCAATTTCGCAGGAATCTTTTGCGTTTTTTTTTTCTTTCTGATGCCACAGCTACTATGGCTCGGCGTTTGTTATGCGAGGATACATGTTCCCCGCACATCGATGCGTTCGTAGTTAAGTCAAACAATACCAACAGGCCGCGATAATGTAGGTACTCGTCACGCGCCCGGCGAAGTGTGTCGCCGATAGGACCACCGGGCGATCTGCGATAGCACAATGGGTCGCAGTTGCGAGATGTCACCGGCTTCTCAGCTGATTCTTTGCCGCGCGCGCGTAATATCGCTCCAATTTCAGCCTTGAATCGCACACGATAAATATTTCCCGCGATACCAAACACGCTTGAAGACTCGTTCCCGCGTCTAATAATTTTTTCATCGAAAGAGCACTTTGCTCTCGAAGCTCTCTCCCGGCGATCGACCAACCCAAGCCTCGTTTCAGCGACAGATGCGGTCAAATGCGTACTTTGAAACTAGCAGAGCTGGCAGAGAGAGAGAGAGAGGGGACCTCCGTGTCGCAGGACGTTAATTTCGGACACCCGTTACAGGGAGACGAGCCGTCCAAAGGGTGAAAAAACCGTGGCTGCGTGGACCATCTTGGTGACGATGCCCGCGCGCCATCCCTCTCCCCCTCTCCCGGCGATCTCTGCCCTAACAACGCATCCTGTTCGGGGTTTTAAAGATTATTTTTACTTCGGGACAAAAAAGATCTGTCTGGCGACTCGGCGACGTGCACATGTGCCTCGCACCGACGACCACGACGACGGCGACGACGACGACGACGACGACGACGACGACGACCAAGACGGTGACGAGAAGGAGGTCCGATGGTTTCGGCCGCGCTCTCGTTGCCCACGTCCAGTTCTTCGTGGGAGTTTATCGCCTTCTCCCCGTTTCCCGCACCCCCCTTCGTCCATCTCCCTCGACGCCACCGCGAGAGTGGAACGAGGAGGTCCGCAGATGAAAGCAAAATAGTCCCTAAAGCGACCGCGTGGTCCTATCGGTGACTAGAGACGGTCAATGGGTCACTCTGGCACATATCGATATTTTTGAAAATTCTTGACAAAGTTCAGAATAAACTGTTGTCCATTTCAGCGCAATCTTGAAGAAGGATTTTTTTTTTATTGCATAAAATTGTCATTTTATTATTTAAAAGCATCCAGGCCGCCCCTTTCAGAATTTTTTTATTAAATTCATACAATATTTATTTTACACAGGTCTTGGATACATGAGTCTCTAATGATTCACTCTGGTGTAATTTTAAATGACACACTGTCGAAAAATGGCGTTGAAATTAAAAAAAAAATACTGGAAGGGGAAAAAGAAATGCAATCAAAGGCAGAATTAAAAAAAAATAAAATGTGCAAATTCCAACTCGTCTATCCAAGATTTAAACGCATCCTCTTTGTTCTCTCGACAACCGAGAGCTTCGAAAAGAGGCAAATGACCACGCGGTCCATCCGTTCGTGGCTACGCCACTGCGGCATGTGCGTGCTCGGGAAGAGACAGTTACCAAATATAACCGGAGGACGGACCCCTTGCCAAGGGTGTTTAGAAGTTTTGGATCTTCGCAAGGGTTGGCCCGGATTTTTCCCGGAAAGTCCCATCCATCGACACGCACGGGAAATCGGCCACCCTGCGTCTTCACGCATCGTTTTATCGTTTCTCTCTCGTGGCCGCGAGATATTTCTGGAAGGGCCCTCTCGTAACCGGATATCCCCGGACTAGCCGCCAAGCAAATTTTTGACAATCGTCAACGGCGCCGCCGGAAACTCGCGCGAGTTTCGGAGGTCATCGAACCGGCCAACCACTGAAAATCTTGATATGTAATTGAGGTTTTTTTTATGATGTTATTTTTGAAAATGCATAAATATAATATTATTTGAACGACGATGAAAGTATGCTTTCCAAATAACACACACTGTATAATCGTATTTTTCAGAATATCTAAAAAAATATAAAACGTAGATTAAATTCGTTTTATAAAATCTGTTTTGTTTTATTAATCACGAAAATATGCATCAATATTATATTTTTCTCGAAAATGAAGAATTGAGAATTGCACTAATTAATAAATAATTAATGATAATAAATTGAAGTAATTTCGGAGCATTTATGAGGGAGGATTAATATTGTACGAATTTCCAAATTCTTGGGTCGAAAAACCGCGCAATATTTCCTCGAGGTTTTTTGTTTTCTCTGGCAAAGAGTCCGTTTGGCGAGGAACTTTCGAATCGAATATGTATTGGATGCATTGCACATCAATGGTGCCCGTCCGATTTTTCGCGAATGATTAACGTCGCGCAGAATTTCGCATTCCCGCAAATCTCACGGGACACTTTTCCGCGTCTGAGGACGTAGCGGTCGCCATCGATGATTTAACGGTGCACTAAATCAGAACAGCGGGAAACAACGAAATCGGAGGGAGAAGGAAAGAAAAGTCACGAAAAGAGCACAACCTATTTATTATTCCGAGCCAAAAGACGTCAGGACGGATGTAGCTAAACAGATACATATGAAAAATAATAATAGCGCTAAATAAAATTATTAAGAATTTATATAAAACTTGTATCAATTATTCAATTAAACATACAACTTTATTTAGTTATAAAAAATTTAATTTCTTAAAATTTTTAAAAATTATGCATAAATCACTTGGAATTTTAAAAGGAAAATTAATTTAAAAAATAGATGATAAATTTACCTTCATCTTTGATACAGATTTGATAATGCAAATTTTGATTTATCAATCTCAATTAGCATTACGCGTTCAGTCGTTGAATTTTCGCGTTGTTATCATTCGCAAGATCATTTATAATTATCTGCAAAACGCTGATTTCAAAATTTTAATTTAACTTGCAGTGTAATCTGATTTCCGTCACCACAGACGATAAAGTGGGTCAAGCTACATTCTGGAAGTGAACCCCCAGTCTAGTTTCTTCGGAATTAATAAGATCCATGCAATTGCTGTCTATCAATGTGGCCTGATAAAACGAGACAGAATTCTATTTAATCTAAGCTCTATTTCACGTCTCGTGTCTTATGCAATTATTTATACACAAAGACTTGGAACGATATCTGTACCTGATATAATGAATAAGTGAATGAAAGAGAGAGAGAGAGAAAATTTTAGTTGAGAAAATCTTTAATCGCTTCCGGTTAAAAGTAATTTCGTGAAATAATTTAATATAAAATTTTGATTTATTTATTTATATATTATCGATTATCGCTATAATTCATAGTATTCCAAAAAATTAGAAATTCTATTTTATAAATTTATGTGCACTGCTTTTAGTTTAAATGTACACACTCAGTTATTTTTAAAAAAATTATTTTGTTGTATTTTGTTTTCACATAATGTATGTGTGATTTAAATGAAAATTATCTTTTCTAACTATTGTCCATGAGCTTTGTTTTTTAAATGTAATATATATATCTATTTTAATACGATTTTGTAAGATTTTATGATAAATTAAGCAATGAAATGAGATGTTCAATAGCCGTTCATTATCAATATATATCATATCATCTTGCGTTGTTTTTAGATACGAACAGAAAAGCAAAGTGTCTTGAATAAAAATTATTACGATAAAAATTATAATGAAAATATCTGAATGAACCAAGAGGCACATGAAAGAAATGCTGATACATGCATTAATAAAAAAAATAAAGTTTCTGCCGATAGCTTTTCTATCAATGTCCGACCGATTCAGATCCGGGCGCTCCCGTGTATTTCCCATGTCCATTTTTGCATAAAAAAATTCTCACCGTGCCACTTTCGCACGGCCCGGCCTCGGAAAAAAACGTCCCGCGCGCCTCTCTCTCCCCCCCGGGAAGGACGGGGGGAGGGAAAATAACGTACCTACATGCGGCGCATCTAGGTGCGACGTGTTTCTCCCGCTTCGCGACGCACGATGTGCGCGAATGCGGCACCGAATGGGGTGGTAGAAGCCCGCCACCGAGGGTGCTTTTTTTCTCTCGCCTCTCCTAGGGGCCCGTCGAAGACGACGAGGGGGGAAAGGGGGGTCCAGGGCGCTCCGCCGGAACCGCATCAGAACGGAAACACCTTGTGGACGGAGAGAAAAACAGCGGGACGGGGGAGAGGGGGAACGACCCTTACGGTACCCCGAATGGCACGGGATTCCTCTCGGCGGCGGAAGATGTAAAAAAAAAAACCATTTTCTCCGAGTAAAAAAACTGAAATACTGCTAGGTTGTTAGCCCGAGTCCACATGCGCCGAGGAGGAGACGACGACGACGGTGCGATATCGGTCTCCGTGCTGGGCGAGCTGAAAAATTTCGGGAAAGTGCACGGTCGCGCCTTCCCGCTCGTGAGAACGGACCGCAGTTGGCGCTTAAAAAAGGTCTCTATTTCGGGATAACGGCGCCGGATCGTAAGAGAAAGGTGCTTCGCCGATGAATTGCCAGTTTCTTTTTTCTTTTTTTTTTTCCGATCGGATATAAATATCGCAAGGGCGTCGTCGGTTTTAGGAGAACCGACGATTACGTCGAGCAATCAAATATCGTAGTAAATAACGATTTATCAACACGTACATTTCGCTGCGATCGAAAAAAAAAGAGTTTCCTTTCTCTTTGTGTTCCACATCGGTGTTTCGAAAAGCGCTGGTTTATTAATCTAGAATTGGATATAATTTGATTAAGACTATAAAGCATAGAGATTCCCCTTTACTTGCGTCAGTTTTTGTAATTTAAATCGTGTTATGATCAACACTTTTTTAATTGAATACGATTTACGCGCATTGACCGTCCCATTCTTCTTCGGGATAATCATGCCCTCTGGACCACTTTTTAGCCGCAGGCCGCGTCAGCATCATCGAATCGATTCTCGTGGATGTGAATCTCGTCCCACAGAGCTATAGAGCTACTAGCTGAGATCTTAAACTGGGCCTTAAGCCATTACCCCCGGATGATGGGCTCCCTCGATTTTCTCTCTGTTCGTCCATCCGTCCTCTTCCCTCCCAGGTGCATCCTCCGTTTCACGTTGGATAGATCATCTCTCGTCTGCCGTCTCACTGTACGCATCCTTCTTCGTCTTCTCTGGCCTCAACCCCTCCCCGCAGGTCCTGTGCATCTTGGCCGCCCCTTCCGTAGTGGCAGATGGCCAGCCAAGGGGTAAGAAAAAAATCCTAGGGCCCTGAAAAAAGGGAGGAGGTATATAAAAAGCAATCCGTGAAAAAAAAGAGCTGGAATAGCGAGGGGAGAGGAGAGGGGGATGCCGGGGGCGACGCGAACCACGTGTGTTCTTGAAAATTTTCCCGAGTGAGGACCCTGTCCTTCCTCGCCGTCCAACATGGCCGATCGCCCCCTTTGATCGAATTTCGGCCATTCATCGAGATCGATTATACGATCGAGCGGCCATTCTTCTCGTTACCTTGGCGGCTCGATCGCTCTCGATCTCTCGCATTAGCGTCTCCGGTGACGAGCCGCGTCAATTTTCGAAAAATTGACTCCGCACAGCTGTGGGTGATCAGCCTCTCCTTTTTTTCTCTCCTTCGGACGCTCCCGCAAGATTCTATTGCATTTGCATTTGATTTTATGAAGCTCCACGAGTCAAGATCTATCGCAGAGTCACTTCTCGAATTATCAAATTGTATCAAATGCAATTATAAATTAAAAAGGACACATCTCGTAAATTTTATTTTAAATTTGAAGATGCTTTCAACACACATGAATTTATTTTAGTAATTTTTACAAAAATAAAATAAAATAATTTCACATAATAATCATTATAATTTAGTATGCAATTGCAATACGTTTAATTCAAATATATAAGAAATGTTCTTTTTTTTTCTTTAGAAAGATTATTATTATTTAAGATTATTATTAAGATTATTATATTAAGATTATTATTATATATATTATATATATATTAAGATTATATTATTATTATATATATTATTATATATTATTATATTATTATATTATTATATTATTATATTATTATATATATTAAGATTATTATTTATTTTGATAGCAATATATTTTTATAGGTCAAATTTTATAATCAAATATTTAATTTAATTAATAAATGTAACGCGTCGAGAATAAGTTTCGAAAAAATTGCAAGACGATAAGGGAGTCCTTTTTTCTCGTATCTCGCGCGAGAATCTTTTCGCGTAATTGTAAAAGATCTCGCGCGCTATCCTGGATCTCGGATAGATCCCAGGTAGAAAAATCGAAATTCATAAAAAAGAGAGACCGGAGGAAAGTAAACGAGAGAGAAACGTAGCGGGAAGGACGGATAGAGAGGAGATCTCGGCGCTTCTGGACGCAGGCCAGCTGACCAACCGTGGGAAGACGTGATTTGGCTGGCCTCCTTTTTTTTTTTTTTAAAAGGATTCGAGAAAATTACTTTTAAATTGGCGAGCCACCGGAATCCCTAGGATGCACCCGAACAGGTAGATCGGTCAGTCTCGCCCAAGCGTTTCCGGGAGAGCCTTTCAAAGCGCTTGCCGACGATTTTTGACTCCGCCAAACAATCCTGATCGATTAAATCGCTCTCGTCCGCGCATTTAGCGATCGTTTATTTATTTACTTCTTCATTCGTTGTCTATAAAAATCCTCTCCTTGCATCGAAAAGTTCGTGCTACGCAAGCTATTCTTACGTCAATGCTATTTTAAGAAAACGGATACGTTCGTAATAAAAGAGAAGCCGGTGTTAATTTGATCAGAAAATTTGAGAAAACCTTCAAAGATCTTGGAGCGTACGATTTTATGATGATTCTCGAGCGCGCGTCTGTTACTCGTATTTTTTCCTCGTTCCTGTTTTATCGCAATCTTTAGGCTGGATATCGGACACCTCCTTGAAGAAGGGATTTTACGGTATTCGTAAAACACTCGAGGAGAACAAAAAGCTTTCTTGACCGGGACACGAGACCGTCTCTCTCTCTCTCTCTCTCTCTTTTCGAAATAAATATTGTCAAGAATATCGACGACGGACGAAACAACTCTCTCTTCTCTTCTTCGTATTATCTTTCTCCTTCCTTCTCATTACTGTATAGTAAAATATAGTTCTCTCTCTCTTCGTTTTCTCGACTTCTTTCGGAAGGGAGGCTATGCATTTTTCGGGCGTTTAAAAATAGGCGATTCGCTGGCCAGAGGTCAGTAACTCCTTGGGCGCAAGACTGCGCAAAAATAGCCAGGCAAGACGGAAAAAAGAAATAATTTCTTTCTCTCCCCCTCCTCCCCTCCCTCCGAGAAAGCTCTTCTCTCGTCGGCAATTTCAGATATGCGGCGTCGCGTCGCCCAATTTCAAAAAACTCGCTTCTGTTCGGATCGTTTGAGCGAATATCTCATCTTTAATAAAGACTTTTGTTTTTGAATATCGTAAGATTTTTTTTTATTATGATCTAATCAATTTATTCCAAGTAATTATACGTGAGGCGGAAAATTGCTGCGCGTCGCATAAATTTTCTTTCATCCAACGTGCGGCTCTTGCATCACGTTGTACGCTTTAACGGGAATAGATAGATTTCATTTCAAGCGGAAAGATCGCAAACGATTCAACGGCACGCAACGATTTCGAAGGCGTCCAGTTGCATCGCGCGATCCGAACAGAGAGACCCCCGCACGTTAAAAGAGAGAGGGCCCTCTCCTTCGGGCCCTTTCTCCTCGGGCTCCTTTCCCTCGGGCGGATTCTCTTCGGCCTGTTACCTCACGTGGCCCCGGTCGATTGCGAGATTGGTCCGAATCTGCAGCGTCAGTTCTGCCAGATTTTTCACGGTACCGATCCCCTTTGTGGGGGGAGGGTTGCCCGGCTTGTCATATTTGCCTATGATGGACGATTCCGTCCGAGAAAGAGCTCCGCGCGAGGTGACAGGAGGTCCCCGGCCAGGGATGACGAACGCATTTCTCATTCAACGCGCGCCGATTTCGCTGATTCTGATTATGGCCGTTTCCTCGGATCGGCCAGTCCGATTTCTTTCTTTTTTTTTTTCTTCTTCTTTTCCTTGGGACCCGGAACGAAGCGCCGCGAATATCCTGGCTCCTTTCTTGGCTGAAAGGCGAAGCGTAGTCGGCTCCGGATTCGTGGCGTTTCTCGAACACGATCGGACCGCGAGGAGGCCCGCAGCTGGACAGTTACGTCGTGGGTTGAGTAAAAATAGACGCCACTGTCCTAGCGCCCGCTTCTTTCGGCTTCCCCGAAGCTGCAATCGTCGCGACAAACGAAGAAACTTTGGGAAAAAGTATGCATGTCCGAAAATATTCTTTCGCTTTTAAACGGGAAGAGAGACAAATTTATCGAAAAAGAGCTCGAAAATTATAAAGCGCTAAATTATTTACTTATACATTTTATTAAAGATGTATTATTATTCTAAAAAAAATTATTATACTTTTCATAAACAAATATATATTTTTGTACAATCAATAAATCAGAAGAAGATTAGAATTGATTGGCGCTTGTGATTGACAGTTCATCCGCTCTTTTATTTAATCGTAATTGATACCGAGTAGAGAGAAAATTTTAGACAGAAAAAGAATTTATGACTAAGTAAATTGATGGAAAGGCTTCGAGAAGAATAAAATGCTAAATTATTTATTATTAAGATGCCGTGATTCTAAGCTTACGTCATCAACAAGCTCGATTATTATTCTAAAAGAGGATTATTGTATTTTTGGCAAATGAGAAAGAATAGGACACTTCTTTTTATATAATGAATAAATCAGAATATTATAACTGATTGTTGCTTCGTGATTGACAGCTGCTCATCCGTCTGTCCTATAATCGTAATTGACACGGAGTAAAAAAAGAACACCGAGTGGAGATATCGCGTCGATCGAGACACCGATCGGAATTAACATAATCTTATAACCGGCGATAAAACCGAATAACAGTTCTCCATAATTAGAGATAGATCGGCGACAGGAGGAATCGCGCCAACATTCTGAATTAATAATCGTCAACGATATCCTCAGCGAGTCTTTCCCGGTCCTCTTCCTCCCCTCTAATCCCCCGCATCCTAAACACGCGATCTCAATTTAGAATTGAATCCCGGATCCGAATGAGCGACGGGTGAACAAAAAAAAAAGTCCCCCCTACAAATGCTCCCTACACAAATCACGCTCCCCCCACCCGACAAAAAGAGGAGGGAAAAAAATCGAAAGGAACGAGGAGACAATCGGCGATATCCTCGCCAGCGGAAGCGAGACTCGGCGCCCCGGGCTTTCGAAACATTGCGAGCGATTCGAGATCCGGCAAATCGCACGAGATAAATTTCCCGGTGACATCGAATCTTCCCTAATTCCTCCAGTCGCTCCCGCTTAGTCCGAGAAGCTCGGCCATCACAATGTACATCCTACTGGGAAGAATAATATAACGGAAATGAGGGAAGAAGCAGCCATTATGAAATATGCGGTGAAAATGGAAGATTTAAGAAAATTATACGAATTGTATCGTGTACCTTGATTTTTTTCGTGCGCAAGATTTCGTGACAAATTCGATAATGTGCAAAAATGACATTTTTGTTGTCGTAAAAATATTAAGACTTTGTTATATATTTTTTAATATATTTTAATCTTTTGTTCTATTTAAAAAGTAAAATTTTTATGGACAATATTGAAACAAGTAATTAAACAATTTTTGTTCAAGTCACATACATTATATTAAACTTTCCTAAACAAAATAACTTTTATTCGAAACATTTCTATTGTTTAAAAAAATAAAAATCCAAGATCTACAAATATAAGAGAAGAGGGACCCAAAATGGGAATTTCTTTAAAAATGGGAAAGAAAAATATAACAATTAAAAATAAAGAGTAGAAAATTAAAAATCGAGCTAATTTAAGAAAAATAAAATTAAGAAACGTTAAATTAATTAAAAAAAGAAAGAACTGGATGCAGACACTCGAAGCAAACGTACATTGTGCATCGCTCGAGGGACGGAAATTCAGAAAAGCTGGAGACCGAGCCACGTCGGGGCGAACGTTAGGTTCACGATGATGCGACCTCGGTGAACGACTCGCGGCTTAATCGTTTTAGGAGTCGACCGGCAACGCGTTTGCGGATGATCCCACCGGGCGGTCGAATCGGCCAAGGAAAGTACGTGAAGCTTGCGAAATTTTCGTTTACACAGCCGCGTTCGCGGCGGGCGCGCCTCGCCCGTATATCAAAAGTTTAATTGAATTTTCGGCCGTGGCCCCGAACCGGAGAGAAGAGATTAGGATCGTCCGACCCGGCCCGTTTCGCCCTCCTCTCCTCTGGATCAGGTTCGCATCTACCAGACGTATTGTATCCGCACCCCCGGTCGGTCGTCTTGGCCCTATTCCTTATCCGCACCTTTATCTGACCCGCGCGCATCTTTACGCACATGTTATTCTAGCTGCCCGACTTTGTTTTGCGATATTCCATTAGATGACATAATAATTTAACCATGATTAATTTAAATATTCCATTAAATTAAATTAATTAACTTACTTAAAGATTGTTTTACCTGGATAAGATCTCTTTAATTCGATGCAATTTTAAATACGTATTATTGTGTCAAAAAAGCTTCTTTGATTTAAAACGCACACAATCTGCATTATAATCTAAATATTCCATTAAATTAATCAATTTATTATGTAATCATTGATTAAAATAATTTAAATTCTATTAAATGAATTGATTATTTAATCACCGATTAATTTAAAGATCGTTTTACCTCGATAAAATCTCGATGCAGTTTTAAATATCTTTAGAATTTAAATATTATTTAAATATTATTAATATAAATATTGTGTCGGGAAAGCTTCTTTGACTTAAAACACACAATCTTTAATTTAAATCTTCCATTAAATTAATCAATTTACTTCAATAAGGTATATTTGAGCTTTTTACTGGTTGGATGCATAGTTTTAAATATCTAGAATTTAAATATCGCCGCGTTGTGTGTCTCTCGGAAAAGCTTCTTTGAAAAAACAATTCGAAACATTATCCGCACTTTATTGATGAGAGTTTTCGCGCAAAGACATATTTGTGCAATCTTCCTCCTACCTTCACGTCGGCGATTTGCATAATTATACGTTTTAATGTACTCTCTGGTCATGAGGGTCAGATCGAATTTATCTCATTGGCCCTCACCTGTCCCATACGATGCGGGTTGCCTCGTCGGGGCAACTGACCACCTGTACAGTCGTGGCAGCAAGAAAAAAAAGGAGGACACCAGATCGATTTGGAGAACGACCTGCGTCGTAATAGTAGCCATTCTGAACGAAAGGTAACAATTCGTAAAGTCTTTGACGCCCGAAAAAGGATTGTCAAAGATTGTTTTTCACGATCCTAAAAATTAGATAAAATTAAATAAAATTAAATAAAATTAAATAAAATTAAATAAAATTTGTCGACATAAAAATTCTCAAATAATATTAAATACTGGCAGCAACTAATTTCTCGAGATTAATTCCTTAATATTCTTATACAACGATAACAATAATTTTTCGACGAAAATTCGATTATTTAAAATGTTTTTCGAAGGAGAAGAAATCAATAAATAAAATTCCCTCATTTTTCTCGTTTGCACGGCCTTTTCCGGGATACAATTATCTGCAACCTTTCCGTCGTAAATTTAAGTACCTAAGCCAAACGGAGGATATAATTGAGCGCAGGATTTTTTAACGAGCTTTCTTTGACATCGAGAAACGCATTCCACGTTCTCGTCGCTTCATTCAACGGCGACCATCGACCAGGTCGAAGCACCCGCGCGAGACAATAGAAAAGCCATAACTTTCTCCGCCGTGGCTCGTACAACCTATATCCTGTCCCCGGAACGTCGTTGCAGACGCGCCCAAAAAGTTCGCGCCGCCTTCTCGTGCGACCTGTACCACGGCGGTTATGACGCACGTCGACGATACCACGGGACATGGAGAGCATTGGCAAATCGTCGAGCAAGGTCGAGAAGTTCGGCACACCGTTATACACACGATCTAATCAGAAAATTGAATCATCCGTCGCCGGTCCCTCTATTTTTGCCCCCCCTGCTCCGATTCTTTCTTCTCCTTTTTTTTATTTTCTTCAGCGATGAAGAGAGAGAGGCAAAATCCGCATCCTCGCCTCTCTTTCTTTCTTTTCTTTTGTTGCTTCTCCTTTTTTTTTCGATCTCGGACTGTACGACCCGCATAGTTGTGACGCGCGAGAAGGAGAGGTCGAATGGGTCCTCGCGCGTGAATGTGTGTCTGCGTCTGGAAAGGCTGTACAATGGGGACACATGTCAAAACAATTGGCACACAGGTGTATCGAATTTACCGATGGAAGAGACGTCCATGTCGAAAAGAATCGTGGAGTTGCGTCACGACGTCCCGGTCCGCTCTGTCAATGAATTTCCGTCGACCAGCGACGAATCATCGAACCGGGGACTATTAAGGACGCGTATTTGCATTCGACGAATGTTCCTTTTATCAACGGTGAATTACCGTTCGCGACTGTTGCCTCTTTTCCGCTCGAGAGCGTTCTCGAAAAATAATTTTTGTCTCCTCGCGTACGCGTACATGTAAATCTCTCATTACTCTTCACACCTGTATGAAATTAACTGGAAGTAACATATTTGTATATAAGTAGATGTGTAAATAGGAAAAAACAAAGTGTTTTATTAAAACAGGTTTTCGTCTAAAAAAAAAAACAAGTCTCATTTATTTCAAACTTTGTTTTTTTTTTTAGATATTTAATATTTTTATAATATAATTATTAGATTGTAAGTTGATTTTTTTATTTTTTTAGATGATATGAATCACTACTATTTTAAATATTATTATTTTTAATTCTCTTACTTAAATAAATTCTCCAAAGCTGAACTTAAATAAATTGTCTTTATTATAGATATAAAAATATTGATAATAATTTTTGAAAAGATATTTTAATCACTATTTTAATATAATAAAATAACTGAAATTCTTATATTTTTAATTTACTTTTCTTCGAAAATAATTGGAATGGATTAATGAGATTTTTATGATTAAAATATATCATATATATATTGACAATATAATTTTTAGATAGTTTTTCGAATTAAAAACATATAAGAATTTTAATTTTTCATTACAATTAATAAAAAATATAAAAAAATATACAATATTACATTTTTAAAAAATAATCAGAAAACGTCAATTTATTAAAGGAAAAGTGATTTTCTTACACTCTCTATGACTGTCAATCATACCTTTTTAAATTGCGTGTATTAAACTTTTCGTTTTCTACGTCATTGATGATAAAATTGAATTAAGTTCACAACGGAACTTGACTTTTAATCAAATTCGCGTACCCTCGAGCTCGTCGAAAATAGTAGTTACGTCACTCGAGTGAGAAAACTCGCGGCTCTTGGAGAAACTGAATGAAACATGATTCGCGGGTGTCGCCTCATCCCGCTCGCTTCTAACAGCCGATCGTTTTGTGCATCATCGCCAATGAAAGTTACGATTATTGTCGACGTCGTCTCGGCGAGCAGAGAGAGAAAGAGAAAGAGAGAGACGAAAGCGCGGGCTTTTCCTCGCTGAAAAGACACCGCGGAGAGCGAGTGAGAGGCGGATCGAGGGAGAGTGTGACACGTCGAGAGGGACGTAGGAGTAAAGCCGACGATGAGCAAGACCGAGAGAAAGAAGAGGGTGAACGGGACGAGGAGGAATTCCTGAGTCTGTCTGCGAACGAGTGGGAGAGAGACGGAGAGACGGACGGACGGACGGGCCCACGAACGGAGAAGGTTGCACACGTATAACGCGTACGCACACACACACACCTGCGCGCGTGTGTATGCGTATAAATAAGCGGCCGGGCGCACCGACAGGGTGGGCGAGGAGGAAGGCGAGGGAACGAGGGGAAGGAGGAGGGGGGGGGACAAAAATGACAATCATCGTCATTTTAATAATATGCAAAGGCATAGTCGACTTCCACGCCGGGCAAGTGCGGCCACAATGGCGTTATATAATGACAAAGACACGTCGGGGTCGGCTGGGTGCCTTTCGCTCGACAAAAGGCGCGGCGTTAGGGTCATCCTACCGGACCGGAGCATGTTTTGTCCGGCGCGGACAAATGTCACCGATAATGTTCTTCCTCCGGAGCCTGCGGCCGTAAAAGTCAAAATAACAGTTCGCGCCGAAAATATCGTCGTCAAACCGAGCCATCCGAGGGGGAGAGGGAGGGGGGAGAGAGATCGCTGTTGCTAGCCTCTAGTTTTAGATGTCTACGGAACTTGGAGCTCTCGAAGAATGACTCAATTAGAGAAAACGATGCCTCCTTTTCATTTTCTCGAAATGAAATATCCCTCACGTTTTACCTACATCTTTGGCGTAGAATAGCAATTAAAAAAAAAACAGAGATGGATGGATTCTTTAATTTTTATGCTTCGTAGATTTATATTTTTCGCAAATTTTTATTTTAATATATTTCTTGCGTATTTTTATCTTAAATTGTATCTTATTTTATTTTATTTTGTTTTATTTTAACTTTCTCTCTCTCTCTCTTTCTCTCTCTTCATTTCTATATTATATGATAAACACGTAAATTTTTTCATTATTTTAAATTATTTATTTATATTCTTAATTATTATATTTTAATTTATTATATTTTTTATTTTAATTTATTTCTTGTGTACCTTTATTGAATTTTATTGCATTATTACGATCGACATATTAGACGAACCAAATAATAATAATAATAATCTTGCTCGGCTATTCTTTAGCCTATTCGACTTTAAATACAAGAGAGTGAAATTTAAATGCGAAAATTTCCGTTATTTTATCGTACAGTCATGATTGCGCAATATTTACATATTTTATACAATCGTTAGAGCGACTCGATCTCTTTTTTTGACAGCAATAAAGTCATGATATGACAGTGGTACCGAAAATATCGTGACATGACGCGCAATGCCGACAAGCTTGGCATTTGTTTCTCGCGGCACGCCTATAGAAATTTAAATTCCAAATAAATTTTAATCGCGAAAGTTCAATTTTTTTCCATCTACTTTGTACCTTTCGAAAGGAGAAAAAAGATTGATATATGTGTTCATTCGTGTATTCTTCATTCATATGAATTCAGATGAAAGGAAATTAAATTTCCAATCTGCGTCATGGATGGAATCTGATATATGTATGAAGGTAATCTCTGAAATCTCCAAAAGTTTCGAACAATAACATTTTTTGCTGTCGAAAGAAAAGTTCAATAGACAAAGTTACGGAGATATTTTATATCGTTCTATTTTTATATCGTTTTGTCTTTTGAATAGAATTTATTTCTCTTTCTCATAAAATATTCCAGCACAAAACATTGTAACAATATTGCGGCAATGTTATAACAATATTAATAATATTGTTGCAATATTCTGTGTTGTATAGAATGATATTAAATATTTAATAATTAAGTACAATAGTAGGTATTAATAAATAATTAATAAGTACATTTATTGTGAATTTCCATCATATAATATTTATCCCAAAATAAAGATCTCTAAAGGAAAAATAATCAAAAATCTTTATTATTTGTCTAGTAATAATTTTCTTTCTTCAACATTTTTTTTTTTAACACATAGCATCATCTGCGACGTCGCGAAGAATGAACACAAAGCATTACGCGAATTGAAGCGACGTTACGAAACAGTTGGTGTCGGATGCATGTTGCGCGTATGATGGCGAAGGAGTTCGTTTATGCTAATAATGTTTTTTTTTACGCGGACGCGATTGACGCGATGAATCGAATGATCTCGCGCGTATGCAAATGGGACTGGTGTCGTCTCACTCGATCCGCAACACGTCCGACAAATTCGTCTTAGTCGGTGCCGTGCCCGTTACGAAAATCCCTTTGTCATCGTGAAAAAGGGCACACCGCTCACTTTTCGTTTCCGGTAACGCATAGCCTTTTGTGGTATTTTATGCAATTTTATATTTTTCGTAGATTTATTTTTCCATTTCAACATGCATCTTTATTTTAACATTTAATTTTACTACATTACTTTAATTATCTTTCCTTCCCTCGTTCCTTTCTCTTTGTTTTATTTTATGAAGCATGCAGGTTTTATTATTTATATATTTATTTATATTTTTAATATAATTTTATTTTATTTTATATTATTTATATTTTTCATTTCAATATATTTTTTTCATTCCTGTATTTTATAAGAGCGTATAATTATTTTATTTTATATATTTATAATATATTTATAATATTATTAATTTATATTTTATTCATCTATAATATGATTTATTTATATTCTTAATAATTGATTTCTTTAATTATTAAGAAATTTACATATTTAGTTTTTTAATATATTTCTTAGGCGCCTTCACTTTAAATTTAATTTCATTACATTATTTTATTATTTATTTGTTTACTTAATTATTTTATTTTATTTTATTACTATTTTATATTATATATATATATGTTTTCTTGTACATCATGTCCGTTCATTTCATTCAATTGCCTTTCGCGGTGAAATTTGTTTTTAAAATGCCGTAAAAATTTTTCCGTTCCTCCTTATCGTCCATCAGTTTCACCACGAGATGCGATGGACGAACTTTAACGCACTAGTGGCTATATAGCTACATATTTACACACCCACCAATCGGAATGCACGAACGGTCATGAGCCGTCAGAAACGGCCAAGCGCGCGGCACATTATATGCTAGGTTTATGTACGAGAGGAGATGATCTTCACCATCGGGAGACTTGAAATGTTCGTCTTTTGGAGGACATTTCTATTCGCTGTAATAATTGTATGCGCCAGATGTTATCGCACTGTCTCTGATGCATTATACAGAATATCCCTGACGAGAAGACGATCTTTCTTTTGAAGAAAATTTGTTTGGTCCTTGCTATCTTCGTATCTCCAAAAGCTCTACGAATTTAAATATTACATTTTCTGACGTGTATTTATTGATCTTAAACATCCGCGAAGAATAATCGATGAATAAAGTGCCCTCGGTAACTCAAAGAGAGCTTGATGCTCCGAATTCCTTTCTTTATATTTATTAAGAGCACAGGCTGATGTATTTATTGTCACGTCAGCGATTACGCTCTATCGCTATTTTACTTTTGCACGCTTCACATTTATCCGAGAATTGGTGTATTTTTCCATGTAACAGTAGTTTCTCCTCCATTGGACATTGCGAATCGATCTATCGCGCGATGTTAAGCGTACGTGCCACCGATTCACACCCAACAATCGGAATGCATAGGCAGGCAAAAGGTGCCAGAAACGCTACGCTCGCACCGTCTCCATCTGAGACAAGAAAATCGCGCTAATATATCGCCAGACTTGCAGCTACAGTTCAGGTTCCGAAGAGCGAATCAGAATTTTCCGATATTTTAAGCTATTGTAAGAGGAATTTCCTCCCCGCAATAATTATTCGATAATTATTGAAATCCGAATCGAATAAAAATTAAAATAATATTAATAATAATATTAATAATATATATATATTAATAAAATAATATTAATAATATAATTTATCTAAAGATTGAAATTTGAATAGATTTAATAAAATTTAATCTCTAAATAAAATAAATATTTGTCAAATAAAATAAAAATTTATCTAATTCACAGAAACTGACTTTTTAGATGAAACAATCGATCGAATAATCTGTATAAATAGCGTGCATTTTTAAAAATTAAATTTTTGACATTACACAATTTTCCATATTTAAATACAACTTTGGGAATTATGAATGCTATACTTAAATTTAACTGCATTATACGAAAGATATCTATTTTGGGCATTTATCTCTAATTCTCCAACAAAACGCAATATCAGTGTTCGACGGATTTGTCGAGTTACTAATGTCTTGCTTAATATAATTAGTATTATTATTAGCTTGTAAGCCTCGATTAGCAGCCTCCGATAGGATATTCCATTCTACACACGATGATCTTTCACGATCGATCATTTATAGACACAAGTATATCGTGGCTCCTTTAGATTTCTCTCTCTCCCTTTCTGTCTCTACGTTCTCTCCTTTTCTTTCTTTCGTTCTCTCGCTTTCTTCCTGCGAATCTATATTCAAATTACGGGAGAAGGCTAATCGCAAGCCTGTTTTTAACGGTACACGAACGAAAGAACGACCTCGTAATTCCTTAAAATCATGCAAGGGGATAAAAATTTGTCAATGTCGCTTTCGAATATCTATTCGAAATACTTGGATTTTTGCAGAAAGTAATGCAAAATAATTTTAATAATTATTACTATATATTAATAAGAATTATAATGATAAATTCTTTGTAAAATTATTTATATGTCGCATCTGTTTGTTGCGTAAATTGCCTGCGAATTAGAGGGAAAATTTCCTTTATTTAGTGCACAATTGTTAACGTTTTTATTCGTACTGCTATTATAAACTTCTTCCTACGCGTGCGTTTTTCATTTTCCTTCTTCCTCCTTCTCTACTCGTTTCGTTTTACAGATTCAAGACGCAGGAAAGATACAATTAAGAAGAATGCACCTGTTACGCGAAGGACGCAACGTGCGATATCGCGATTTCTCACCCGACGTTTCTCGGGTTTAATGAAAAACTCGCTCCGAGACGTCGAGTTTCCCGGTTTCGACGACGAGACAGTTCTCTCTCTCTCTCCCTCTTCCCCCCTCCGGCGGCGCATAAATTTGCATGTTTCGCGAAACAGGTAAAGCTGTCCGGGGAAACAGGATGACGCGAGGGGGCGAAATAAAAAAAAACTCGGGAGACAGCCAGGTGGTTTTTTTCGCGCGATGAGAGAGAAATATCGGTCACCCGAGGACCGCGAGCTACGAGAGACGACGCCTGCGGATCTCCCGGCCTCGGGGCCGTTTAAAAAATCCGGACAATACTTCCCCGGGCGGCGGGGCGCATTTAAATGTATGTATTCATACGCTCGTGTATCGCTTTGACGAGAGGTGTGGTCAAAATTATTCAAACTGACCCGGACTCTTTTTTCTCCTCTCGGTCTGGGACACTTTCTAGCACCGCTGCACCCACGTATCACCTCGCGTCCCCCCCCTCTCCCCCCCCTTCCATCACGATGTCCTCCTTCGTCGTCATCGGTTCCTCCCCATCGCGCGCTCTCTAGTCCATTGTCCCGATGCCGAATTGGAGATCGCGCCGGGCCTCGGTGACCTGGTTGCCTTCGTAGTACGTTAACTCTGCGATTCGCGGGTCGCCGGTGATTGCCGAGTAGATCGGGACGACAAAGAGATCGGGGAGGATGCGTGTCGATCGTTACGCAAGCGCAAGCCGAGTGCGGACGCTGTCGCAACGCAAAAACGCGCATGCCGATGTCCAAGTCATTAGGGTACTTATTATACGTCTCGTACAGAGGTTTATTAATCGACACGACGATTCGCGATTATCGATATCAATTTTATTATCTCCAAGGACACGATAGTTTCTCTCGGATGCCTGCGGAGGTTTCGCAGGCATCTGAGATAATAGTTTCGGGGGGGGAGAAGAAGAATCAAAAGTGCCCTGTCCCCAAAGAAGACGCGATTATGGCCACCCACCCGAAATTCCCGCCACGTACGTATCATGAATGGACAGAGAGCCCCAAGCTGGGCTCTCTATGCCCTGGCATGTTCTCGGCCAGGCCGACTATGACATATGGGTAGCGCAAAAACCGCCAATGCTGATCGATCGGCCACGCTAACCAACCCCCTTCCGATTCCCTCTTTTTCTCTCACGTTCCGGCTTTTATGCCCTAGTTGCTACCTTTTTCGGGGGATCCGCTACCGGAATACCGCCGACCAAAGCAAACAAACGAGATGAAACTACTCGTACCTGCGGCAAATTTCGCTTCCTTCTCTTTCTTTCCCTCTCGGTCTCGGCTTTGTGATCAAATAATCAAATTATTAGGGAACTTTTAACAGATCAAATGACACCAACGGCAAGACAATTGTTTTTCTTCTTCTATTTGGTTCTGCGGTTTGAACATTTTTCACGGAAAGTCAATTTATTAATGTGTGCTGATAATTTCATAGCAAGATAACATCTTATGAATTTATCTTCACAACTCTATCAATTTATTATTACGAGAAGTCAATGTTGATAATTTTATTATAAGATAACATCTTAATTATATTAGCAAAATAGCGTACACATGCATTAAATTAATAGAATTAAATACTCCGTCTTATGAAATGCTTATATAAGTTTACTTAAACTTATATAAGGCAAGATTTATTAATTTAATTCGAGATGCTACTTTTATTTTTAGATTTCCAACAAGATCTCGAAGACTCGGTCCCTACAAAAATATATCATCTCCTATAGTTTTAAGATTCCTTCTATATAATAATAATCTTTGTTAAACACGTGACATTCTCTGATGATTCTCTCGAGTACGTAGATATGCAAAATGGTCTCAATCCTAGAAAAGCAGCGGAGGCAACGCGTCCGATGCATCGAGTCCTATAAACGACGTCTATAAAAGGTGCCCCCGCGTCTTTCCCCCCTTCTCTTTTCATCGTTCCGCCGCTTAGGCCGCATTCGCACGATCTTCAACGCCGGGCCACCTTCGGCACGACCTCTTCGCGGTGCATCTACGGTGAAGGTTTTAGCCTGTGTCATGTAGGTGGTGGCCATTTATTCGCGCGCGTGGTAGTGCCTGGTGCCTATATAACCGTAGGTCGTGGTTGCATCTATCTATCGCGTGCGCGTGATAGGTGGACATGATGGTCACTGTTGTTGATCGCGAGTCGCCGGGAGCCGAAAGTTCACCGGCGGTTAGTTGGCTCTAGGACTCGAGGCCGTTTCCTCTCCTGGTCTTTTTAGTCTTTTCAGTCTTCCTCTCTGGCGTGTTATTTTTTCGCATCCTCGTTTCCTCCTTCTTCCCTTCCACCAGCTCTCCCGGGAGTGATGGTTGCTGCTCTTTGTTACTTTTAGTTACTCTTACTTACTCTTCGACTCGACTTTTACCGTTCGAATCGATAGGTCGATCGAGTTCCAGTTTCAAAGGACATCGAACGCCTCGTGTGCTTTGCCGATCGATGGAGGCTCTTTCGCAATTCGCGAATAGCACGAGCGATTGTCGCGCGTTTAGATCGCATCCGGATTATGTTTCTCCGACCGTCTGGGAAATTGCGACACGCGACGATTAATTAATGCACGCGAATACGCAAAAGGAAATTGGCGATCGTTGTTTTCACGGTGGCACAAAAAGTCACGATTGAGAAATATCTAATACCAATCGTGCATTTTGCATTTCTTTTAGTTTTTTTTTTAATTATAATTTATATGTATTGAAAAGGGAAATTTAATTTAATCGTATAAATAAAACACGATTAAGGAAGTTTTGTATACAATCTCAGCAAAAAGTATCTGAAAATCAATATTGACGAATAACTTTTGGTGTATTTTGAGTATGAGAAATTGTGTGGAATATTACAAGCAGAGATGTATTTTTTAATATTTATATAAATATTATATAAATATAGTATAAATATAGAATAATATTATATATATTATATAAATATTATATAAATATTAAATTCTCAATATTTTGAATACAGGTACAAAACATCCTTAATAAACATGAATCATCCATTTTTGATTAAACAAAAAAATTGCGTCTTTCATTTGTTGTACTTTTATAAAGTTTGTGATAATTTATTCACTTAAAACTTTACTTTCTTTGATATTTTAATACCTGATATTTTTATAGAAATTAGCTAAGAGATAACAACCTTGTCTTCTCTGGGATGACATCTTGTACTTAATAATCTGTATTCTTCTTGGCGAACTGTTCGGTAGCGCGCGTGCGAGCAATTATTCGGGCCATAAATTATGACGTATAATTCCGACTGTCTACGGACGTTAAATCGAGAAGTATAATAGGTAAGCGGTAACCGGTTGCCTCTCACACAACACGCATCATAAGCCTAATATGCCTCGCGGACGGAGAACAACTCTGCAGGAGAGGCGTAAGTCTCGGACTCCCCTGGAAGTTGTCCTTAATTCCTCCGCGATCGTGTCACCGAGTCAAAGGTGAACACCGGGACTGACGATGGACGCCGACCAGCCAGCCGGTAGAATCCAGGGCGCGTTAGAAGTCAAAGGTTCATCGCGCGATTACCAACTGGTAGATCCAAGATATTTCCAGGCAGAACATCGATATCGGGAGAGAAGGAAAATTGCTGGAATCATACAGGGTTCCTAAACATTTTAATTTCTCGCGATTCTTCCAACTTGTCCCTCCCGATTTCTATTTCTGCAACATCAATATTCTCTCTCGTTAGCGTAGTGCGAGATTTATCGACGCTCCTGAAATCGAGGCGAAAGTATATCGATAGGAACTTTGTATCTCGACGTGGCATCTCCAGCATCCCTAAGCACGACCGGGCTTCCGCCTGGCTCCTCCGCTCGTCTTCGGCTTCTAGCGGTGGTTCTTCGCCTCTCAGCACCGGCGAGAGGTCGAGTCGAGGACCGTCCGTCCGACAGACCGACCGACCGACCGAGTTTGCGTTTTAAAAGACGAGCGACACACACACGCGCACACGAGAGTCGTCGTGAGCGCAGCCACTCTCGACGGCTCTCCTGCTCCCGATATATAGGGCAACCGCGTAGACTCTCACGGTTTCTGCGAGCTATTCATCTGCATGCACTCCTACCTATCCGCTCCCCCCCCCCTCCCTCCTCAACCATCTTTCTCTTTTCCTCTCTTCTGCGGCTCTCCTCCTGCTCGGCCTCGGCTCTTCAAGAAGCGTTTCCATTATCGCGACCGGACTTGGCCAAATGTCGCGACCCCCGCGATGTTTCCCGCTGTAACATCGCTTTACTTGATGTATGTACTTGTCTCGGTGGGACATTTTTATCATCGCGTCCCGGGCTACGCATTCTCGAGACGTTCGCTTAACATTTTGCGCAATTCGTCTCTCTACCTATATTAAATTTCCCGCATGCTTTTACTCCCGAGAGAGAGTTCTTCATTTTGGGAACAGATTCTTTCGTCAATTTTCCTTTGGATCGGTGCACTGAGAAAAATCGTTTGATTGTATCAATAAGATGTGTATGATGTATTGAAGGCATTTTGGTTAAATCAAACAAGAATTTTTAATTATCATAATAAGAATCGATTTTTTATAACTGGAACGTTTAATAAAATTTACTATAAGGATTTGATTAGTATTTTCTGGTTGGATCTATCAAATTTCTTGTTACATTAATTTCTTTGCTTGCTTCTTAACTTAACTCGTATTCAATATTTTTATATTGCCATGAAATGTATATAAAGAACTAGTATTAACATTAAATCCAAAGTATATCTTTTTTTCGTACGAGCAATAGTGCCAAAAAGAGGATGCTAGCTCTCTGATTGTGTGTGTTTGAGCTGCATCTTCTTCTTGCATCACTCTTTATCAGTTTAATTTCTAACAAACTGAATTTAAAATAATTTATTCAATAATCTGGATTGAATTTATCCAATAATCTTGTTGGAATTCAAAATATTAAACAGACTTTTGAGATTAGATGAAAAAATTTTAGACGACTTGGTGCTGATGAGTTTAGTATTATTAACCAGAAAATTTGATAAATTTAACAGAAAGAAATTAATCAGATTCATCTGGTAATTCCTACAAGAATTCTGGTTCGTCCATTTTCCAACAAACGATTGAATCTACCAGAATTCTAATTAATGCAACCAGATTTTTTCTCAGTGCGTTTATACATTTATCATGCATCGATTTGAATTCAGGAGGAAAACTTCAACTAGAATTAATCGCAATGAAAGTCGAAAACATTGCCATCTTGTTTTCCAATCATCTTACTGCAAGATCATACATTTTTTTCTTTAATTTTTTTTCTTTAATTTAATTCTTGAAAAATCCTTATTTTTAAATATTAATTCCACAAGTCTGCGCTATTTATTCCAGGAAGACTGAAAGTATTTCCTTTGTTTTTCTCGACTAATCCTAACATGCTTGGCAATAAAGTCCGCGGAATAATCATTGTCGTCTCGCGATGCTATATACCATCGATTTTTCAAAACTCGTTGCGTAGGCGGCCGGATAATTATCGAGACTTGTTATGTACAAAGGCGGGCCTGCTGAAAAGAGGGAGACAATGTGACACTCGCAGGGGGAAGTAATCTTTACGTGACAAGTATTTAAATTTTTTAAATGGTCCTCGTATGTCATCGACATACATATTCCTCATGCAAAATGGATATTATTCTGCTTATGGTAAATAGAGGAAAAATTGTCACGTATCATTTTACAAAAATACTTGCAAAGCAACGAGCTAAATTCGTGAAAATATATAATAAATGTAAAGTATATATAACTTTAATATTATAATTGTGGATCGCAAGATTGATTCAACTGAAGAAACGGCTTAAGACACATATGCGCGCATGTAACATGTACAGAACTTTCTACAATATAGAGTAACAGCTGTGCGAATATCTCGGACTCGTGACCGAATGCTCGGAGAGGATGTACCAACAACATCGGCTAACGATGTTACGGAAACCGATGCCATAATCGAGAAAAAAGCAGGTGCGCGAAAATGGCAGATAGCTGTTAAAACACTTGTTACTATAAAAAAGAATGCTTTTCTTTAAGATTTATTTCCGACGATAAATCACGTCTGAGAAATGTTTGCGGAAAAAACACACGTGAATCAGGATACAACGTTTGCGCGCGAAGAGGATCGTCGCGAAATATCAATGTGGCTAGATTTTGCGAAAGGATGATTCTCGTCTTCGCAATCGTCTTTGTCCTGCGAAGAAGAGAGTTGCGGTAGTGAATTCATCGTCATCGTCTTTGTCACAATAGTGTCTCACGATGATATACAGGGTGTCCTGAACCTATAATATAATTTTTATATAAATATTATGAAATCTATAATATAATTTTTTTACAAATATCTGATTCAGGTTGAAAATTTTAATGAAATTAAAAAATTTGTTCATTAACGATAACTCAATTATTTAATTAAATCACTCATCGTTGATCAAAATTCTCTCAATCGATTTCATAAATCACGAGTTTAATTCGTCAAATTTAATATTCAATAACATTGAAAATATATAGAATTAAATTTATAAAATTAAATTGAAAAATTAATGAGTGATTAATTTGTTAAAAATTTCTTATTCGCAAAACTGTTGATGTCAAATAAACAAATAAATGTCGAAGATACACATATTATTTGCTCCGTTTCTTCCGAGACACTCTGTAGTCCACGTCTTAATCGGGAGAATAATAGAAGTAGGAAGGAAAACGTCAGGACGGCGGTGTCGTCGGGAAAAAATCGGCAAAGCACATTACACGAAATCACAATGTTTAATGGAAATTGCGGGCGCCGCGGCACACGAGGCGGGCCGCGGCTGTCACGCGCGGCGGTCACGTGCGGCAGTCACGTGGGGCGCCCGCCGACGCCGCGACTGTCATGTGCGCTGCGCCGCCTCGTGTGACATCGCCTCGCGCCGAATCGTGACGCCGCGAAGCGGTATTCAGATTGCGCTCTTAGCGGTTTCGCCGACTTTTTTTCTTTTCCGCCGCGACAAAAGGAGGATCTCTGTGTAACCGCTGGTCAGAAGCCGCGCGCGACGACGCGGCATCACGAGCAACGGCAAAAACGTGCGATGGACATCATATCGCGCGCTCGGGCTTTCGCGGGTTTCGCCGCGGCTCTGTGTCGCAAGAGAGATTTTAGTTGCGGCAGACACTATTACCTGAAATGGGATACAATTGAGTTCTCTGGAATGGCTTGAGCCCAAAAATGCGCTAGCGAGACAAAAATTCGCGCTCAACACTCTCCATTTTTAAGTAAGATTTTATTATTATTATAATATTATTATATATATAATTATTATTATGTAATTTTATATAATTATTATATATTTATTATATAATTATTTATTATATAATTATTTATAACTAATTATTTATATAATTATTTATTTATTATGTAATTATTATATAATTATTATTTATATAATTATATAATTATAATTGCTTGTCGGATGTACATGTTTATGTGCTTATATCTTTAAATATTTATTTTATAAGTCTTTTTACTCTCAATTTAAAAATTCTAAATTTAGGATAACAAATAAACGCAAAATTTTATATTAAATCTCTCTGCAAAAATAATAGAACAAAAATTTCATAATATCGAATTTCTAAATAAATTTAAATTAAAAATAACTAATTCATATATATTTTTATTAATTTAAATCAATAAATTGAAATAAACGTTGACAATTTTCTTTACAGCGGCGAATGTAATGTCGAAATTGAAATATGGAGATGGATATATATCGACATGATCAGATGGTAAATTTAATCAAATAAATAACACGTTAAAAAATTGGAATAAATCACACGCGTAGATTGTTGACAATAAGGAAACGCATTTCCATGATTGCCTGTCGGCTCCATCAAGTACGAGTTAGTGAAGCCAAGTATCTAATAAAGACATCCGTTCCTCGGGTGTGCGACATTAATCATCTATTATCCAGTTAATATCGCCGAAAAATTATAAAGGTTGTCAGTTGGCTTCTTTTACCGTTCAAAAAGTCCCTTTTATGAAACGTTTAATATGTAGGATGATTACATCTTTCAACGACAAAAGCCACTATCGTTAGATATTATAATCAATTTCCCAATCTTGGAAAAAGAAAATAATCCCTGCTAAAGATCTTTCGCAGGGAAAGCTAATTTTTTGCGAGAAAAATAAGTTTTCTCGAGATTTTCTTCGCGAAAAGTACATTTTGCAAGAAGCAAGAGAAAAGATACATCTCTGGCAATATGATTTTTCCACAAAAATGAAAAGGGAACGTTCTTTTACATAGACTCTGCTGGAATGGGAGCATCTCGCGAAGACAGCATCCGCGGAATCGTTACCTCGGATCGATCGCGTACACAAGAGAGATCGATGTCTATCTGCGTTTGAAGAGAGGTAGCACTTCGATCTCTACTAAAAGAAGATCATTATCGTGCGATACAAACGCGATATATCAGCGACGCTCGAGATTTGCGATCCACGTTCAAGGATTCCCCTCGACGCGCGAATCCTCCGAATGTCATCTCGAGACTTCAGAGAAGCCGATCGCGAGCGATTTTTCCCACGCGCTCGCGAATCCAGCTTTCGCGAGATCCAGGTGTTTGAAAAAAAAATGTTATTGATTAAGTACAATATTTTCCACGAAATAAGATATTCCTATTCGGGATTTCCCTTTTTTACGAGCCTCGTGCATCGATTCCCATATTTCTCTCTCGCGGATTCACGCGATGACAATTCGCCGAGTGAAAAGTTCAAGACCTCTCTCTCTCTCTCTCCCTCTCCGTCTTCCTTTCGCGATTTCGAGCACGCTCTCTCGCTCCTTCATCTCGGACGTATCTCGCGGACTGGCTGCTGTTGCCGCGGCTGCTGCCCGATCCCCGAGCGAAGTGAAAGTTAGACGTGTGGGCACGGGATGCGCACGAATTCATTTTTTCGGCCCCGCGTTAGACTTTTTTCCCCTCTTCCCGAGGCGCATCGCATCAGTTTCCCATGTATGCGCCGACCTAGCCTACATGGCCGGCATGCGCTCCATCGCATTTCTCTCTCCATCTCTCCCCCACCTTCCCTATTTCTCTCCCTTTTTCGCCCCCGTCCTCGTTGCATCGCTCGCTAGCCGTGTAACACACACGAGCGGCGCGTCTTCCAGCCTCACACATGTGTGCAAGATTCATACGTGTATCACGCGTGCAGCTGGTATCTCACGTGACTTATTGACTCCGCGCGCATCTATCCGCTATGCGACGTATCTTCCCTGTATCGCACGCGATATCGATTCCGAATGACGTGGAATCAATGAACGAAGTCGGCCGGCAAATTTTTCTCCTCGAAATTGCACAGGTTTTTCATTTACGCTTAGCATCCGAGAGCCATTTTATTCATCGTTTCTCTTTTTTTAATTTGATTTTCGAAATAAAACTTGATTTTATATTTTCAGACTCGTATCTCTTTATCTTCGAATGAAAATTAAAATGAAATATTTTTATTTTCATTATTTGATATAATTATTTAATATAAAAAGCATCGATATTTAATAAATACGAGATTTATTTTATTTTGTTAATGAAAAAGCGAATTTTAAATGACAATAAAATACATAATTAGAAAAATAGCCGCAATAATTGACTTGAATGGCAATTAGGAATTTTTATTATCTCTTACTATCTTTTTTTAATTTACGTTAGCATCTGAGAGCTATTTTATTCATCGTTTCCCTTTTTCTAGTTTTATTTTCAAGATAAAATTTTATTTCACATTTCAAGATTTGTCTCTCTTTATCTTCAAATGAAAATTAAAATAAAATCGATTATTTAAAATCGATTATATAAAAAAACATCATTATTTAATAAATACGAAATTTATTTTATTTTATTAATGAAAAAGCGAAATTTAAATGACAATAAAATACATGATCAGAAAAATAGCCGCAATAACTGACTTGAATGGCAATTAGGAATTTTTATTATCTCTTACTATCTTTTTTTAATTTACGTTAGCATCTGAGAGCTATTTTATTCATCGTTTCCCTTTTTCCGGTTTTATTTTTAAAATAAAATTTTATTTCACATTTCAAGATTTGTCTCTCTTTATCTTCAAATGAAAATTAAAATAAAATCGATTATTTAATATAAAAAACATCATTATTTAATAAATACGAAATTTATTTTATTTTATTAATGAAAAAGCGAAATTTAAATGACAATAAAATACATGATCAGAAAAATAGCCGCAATAACTGACTTGAATGGCAATTAGGAATTTTTATTATCTCTTACAGAGCATTGTTCAATGTCTAATAGAGTCGTTAGAAATTAATATCGTCAGAGATATAGAGTTGAATTTTACGATATTAATTTTTATCGGTTGCTCGCATGTTTGCAAAATGGTGCAATGGCATAATAAAGGCATGAAAAACCTGTCACTTTTGACAGCTAATGCGTCTGCAATGTAATGAAACACTAGTATTTACGATATAGGAACCTGTAATACTACTTCAGCGCAACATTCTATTATATTTAACTCATTCATCTATTCATCCATTCTGCTTATATCGAGTTTTACTCATGCATAAGATATCTTTATAAATCTCTCATTAATCCGCTTTAAGACCGTAAGAATGTGATAAATTTCTCATATAATTAAGGTGCGAGAAATTGAATTGGAAATTAATATATGAAGAGAATTTTAAAGAATAAAAAATTGCGTACTTGTTTTATTATTTAGTGGAGAAAAAAAAATAATATTACGTCTGACCTAATTTAACATGTATATCGATCATAAATGTAAATTATTTTAATTGAAACATTTTAACGATTTAATCAATAGATTCATTACTTTTTTATTAATGGATTATCAATGGATTCATTTGTAATTATATAAAAAATAATAATTTCCCGATTCGATATATTTTTTAAGAGAAAGTCGACTTGATGCTCGTCAAAGTATTTACATCCAGCAACATTTTTCGACCCGGAATATTATATGTAAACGTCAGCGACAAAGTCGCTCTTTCTAGCTCGATTCATTTCATCTCTCTCGCTCTCAGATTAGAAATTGCCATTACTCTTACGAATACGAGCTCCGTTTCTAACCGTGACTTATCAGATCGGTGCACATAAGACGTGCACCAAGCCTGAACCGATTCCGCATGACGCGGGCTCGACGAGCGCTAACAGCATCGTGAGATCCAACTCCCCCGCCGCCAGATCTTGGCGATCCAGATATGTCGAGTCGAGGAGAGGACGAGGAGAAAGAAGAGGACAGGTCGCGTTGCCGATCGTTGAAAATGCGCCATCGGTCGCGGACGCACTTTACCTTTCCGGTTTCCGAATTCCGAGATGATCGGCGAGTGATTCCATTGTCTCGCGGGATTACCCGCTGGTTCCAGCAGCGTATCCTCGCCGATTTATCGTGCGGTTAAGTGCACCCGAGATGCAACCGGTAGATCGATCCCGGATGACCGCGGAATCGGCGAGCACGATTCACGCGAGGAACGATCGGGAGACTCTAGAAAGCACCTGGTCCCGCATCGACCGCTAATTATTTTCGCTCCAGGCACTGTTTCGCACAGCCGATCCGACGTCATTCGAAAGATCGACATGTGCTGTTTCGTATGGACTACATTTTTAATATTTTTCTCACAATTTTTCAATCACAAAATTCATTGCAAAATTAATGAAATTTATTTGTAAAAGTTTATAAATTATTTAAAAGAAATTATCATAAATTTACAATTTATATAAAATTGTATTTATCAATTATTTTATATTCGATACTATTTTATCGAGATTAATACGGTAAAGTGATTAATGCGCCAATGAATGAAAATGTAACACAAATATTAAATTTTCAATATTAATATAAATATTAAATTATAATATCAATATAAATATAATATTGATATAAATTAATATAAATATAAATATAAATTAATATAAATATTAAATATAAATATTAAATTTTAGATGTATGAAATGTTATATGGACAATGGCACATTCTTTTTATCCACTTAGCTCCTTGATAACGAAAGACCTTCCGGATAAAATATCGCGCGTCATCTCAAAAAGTGTCGCCAGAGTATCGCGCTGCTGTACAAAAATAAACAATGTTGCGTCGGAAAAAGGGAAGGGTGGGCATACGTACTCGTGGCAATCGGGATACATCGCGGTTGTCTTCCATCACCGGGGGTCGATGAAAACAATAATGTACGAGGGTGGGAGGTGGCTATCGATCGACAACGCGAAACAATGGTCCCGACTACGATGTAACAAATGATCGGTTTCTTATCGGCTGTATGTGGGTGGCGGCAACGTCACGGTCAGCTTTCCCGCGATCGTGGAAATCGCTCTTTTTGGCACAAATAGACGCCCAGCACGATACGTCTTCCCTTCGCGTTAGATACATTTTGCGAAAGTTCGCGAGGTCTTCTTTAGCCCCCCCGCTTTGCGTGTACGTGTCATCGTGTATTCGATTGATTAATCTTAATATCCGTGATATATTTTATATGATTTTTATAATCATTTTTCAATAATAAATTTTTTAATGATAATTCTTTAATAACTCTTAAAAAATTTTTTAGTTTTTTAAATTGATGAGTATCTTCTTTTTGGCCAAAATTAATATCGCCTCCTAATTTTACATCAACTCAATGGCTGTTGCATTATCGACTCCATCAGCCTCAATACTATCCCGTCTCATGTATTACTCATAGTTCCTACGGCGTCGTCGCTACAAAAGAGACTTAGAGAGACGTTTTTCTCTTTTTTCTTTTTTTTTACTCTTACCTCGACGTAGCGGTGTAATACGTTATCATAGAACAAGGGGATTTTCCAGGTAGGATCCGGCGAATCCTCTCGCGAGTGTACGTGACTCCGGTATTGCCTGTATGCAAGCCGGGCGAATAAGCAGCTCGACTCCGAAGCCAATCAGTTCGCGTAATCGAGATCGATAGCCATAAGCCGATCTTCCACGAGCACGATACACATTCAGCGCATTCAGTATAATGCCCATCGTATCACCGACAAACGCGGGCTCTCGAATCCCACGTAGCCGAATAGGCGCACACGCGCTCCAAGGCAATAAAGTAATGACTTCCCGTCAAAGTACGTATTATGAGAATGCCGGCCAAACCGCGGAAACTGCGTTCTTTGCTCTCTCTTTCTCTCGATCCGCGGAATCCCTATATGCCATACACTTCCCATTACGTCATTAGCTGCTAATAACAATTTTATATTTTGTAAACATTTCAGGAATTCGCGTTGTGTGTGTGCTTAAAATTATATGGCGACATTAATATTATTAAAGATGACATTAGATGTTTTTTTTTAAATAGAAATGCTTAAAATCTTTTATTTTTTATAAAAGACTAGAAATGAAAAAGAAACAAATTTAATTGTTTTTCATTATTTTTTAAAAATATGGTATTTTTCCACTCCCATTTTTTTAATATAATAAGAAAATTAAAATTCTTCTTGTTTTCAATTTATTTTTCACATTATTTAATTCATTTTATTTTTTGAAATTTTTGCAGCAAGCGTTACGTTAATTTATTTGAATTATTTTATGTTTGATATTTTAACCACAATAATTTTATTAATATTAATTAAAATTAATTTTAAATTAAAATTGTTTTCAAAAAGATAAGATAAATTCTTTTTCTTGTTCGCTTTCAGATTTCGAGAATGTAGATTTTCTATTTAAAAAATGAAAGACTTGAGATTGGAAAATGCGACAAAAAAATTGAAATTTAGAATTTCTCATCGCGTGTTTGTGAGAGATCGTTTCATTTTTATCATATTTTTCGTTATGACATGATTTTGAGTGACTATTTTCTTGACTTTCCGCAAAGTTTCTCGTCAGGTTTGAAGTCAAAGGGGCTAAAAGCGGATGTGTTCATAGGAGAAATATTTGTAACCGGGACAGCGGCATATAATGTAGACAACGTTGCGTCTTTATAGTTTCCGCGAGCGTCCGCGTCGTTCTTATCGTTGAATAAACCGAAACTAAAAAACGGACACAGACGAACGGACGAAGGCACCGAGATGAAATACTGGCACTGTCCACTGTGCCCCACCTGTACTCTTATCTGAATGCAAATATACGTATCCCGTCCCGGTTACAAAGAAACGTAGGTCAGTCTAGAGCACGAATATTTCCGTTCCTTTTTCCCGGACTCTCGCAGCTTCGAGGCGCTATAATAATGCATGTAAGTGAACAAGCAGAGATAAGATACGATCCTTGACACGTTATGGCGATCATTAAGATAAGTGACGCATATTTTAACGATCAACATCGAATTAACGTGGTATCGTGTCGTAGCAAATAACGCAGAAATCTAAATATTATATCTTTATATTTTGTATTTACATTTTGATTTTTTCCTTTATTAAATAAATATATAAAATATTTATTCATTACATTTTATATTTTTCTTTTAATTTAATTTTATTAAATAAATTTATATTAAAAGTGTATTAAATAAATATTTATTTATTACACTTAATTAACATAATATAAAGTATTTTCGCGATCATTAAGATAAGTGACGCATATTTTAACGATCAACATCGAATTAACGTGGTATCGTGTCGTAGCAAATAATGCAGAAATCTAAATATTATATCTTTATATTTTGTATTTACATTTTGATTTTTTACTTTATTAAATAAATGTATAAAATATTTATTTATTACATTTTATATTTTTCTTTTAATTTTATTTTATTAAATAAATTTATATTAAAAGTGTATTAAATAAATATTTATTTATTACACCTAATTAACATAATATAAAGTATTTCTCTTTTTTCCGACTATCGTTTCTTAGTGAATTTTATAATAGCAGGAGCCCCATTCAAATGCATCTCATTATGTTACGTTATTATGATAGATTGATTGGATATCGAAGTGAAAGCTCTCGAGACACGGAAACAATGGCTCGGGGACCGAAAAACGCTTAATAATATATGATTTAATGCATACCCATGCGCACGTAATGTATCTCTATTCCGACGCGATCGCTCTTTGCAGACATAGGCGTAATAGAACGACGTATGCACCTCGAGAGATGCGCATCGCACCTCTCGGAATTACAAGGGCCCGGCTAGTGGAGAGTGCTAAGTGAAAGTCAGGTAAAATCCCTGACCACGATGCTCTCCGACCCTCCATTTGCCTCACTTATACGTCGAGAGCGCCGCGAAGGCGATTCGCGCACAGCCACGTGACTGTCGGAAATGACATGCAACATTCCCATTCGAGTGGTCCATTCGCATCGAGGTGTCGTGTCGTCGTGTAAAAATCCTTCCGACCGATCCTTAAGTGATGCCTAAGAAATTGCTCTATCAAGTAAACGCTCTTCTCTCGAAGCTGTCACGTATATGTTACACGCGAATCGAATTGTAGTGCTAATGCCAATAAATGCCACAGTTCAGCTTTTTATCATTTCAGTTATGTGTTTTAACACGCGAAACACGAGGAAATTCATTTAAGGATGTTTTGTACCTATTTTCCAAATATTGAGAATGTAATGAAAATTGTACGGAATGTCCTTACATATGTTTTGAATCTTCAGTACAATTTTTAAATCGATTCACTAAAGCGTTCGCAAGTTGTAAGGATTTTAATTTGCACCGAGTTAACATGTGTTCTTATGGGAAACGTATAACCACATCGATTTAAATGACAAAAACACATGGAAATGATATTCAGAATTTGTTTAAAATTTGCAAAAGTTTAGATAGAGAGGAAATATTTGGTCAAATAATATTATACGGGTACTAACTGATTGAAAAGATATTAAATATAATTCAAAGAAGTTAACCATGTATCTGTCACAAGGCGAAATTCTCTGCCAAAAGTTAATCATTTCGATTAACAAAATTCGAAATATTTCAGTAAACACGCAATAAATATTGAAAAATACATCTCTGCGCTGTAGCTAAGATCAAATTAATATTCCACACAATTTTTTACTCAAAATACACCAAAAGTGGATATTCGTCAATATTGATTTTCAGCTACTTTTTGCTGGGATTGTACATACAAAACATCCTTAAGGAAATCAACAAGGAGAAAAATAAATATATACAAGGTGTATACTTTCTATTTAAATATGAAAAATCTGGAATTCTCAGGGATGTCCTTTATACTGGAATTTTTTTGGAAAATGGAAAATTAGGGAATTTCTATACAATTTTATTGGAACTCTGTGCTTATAATAAATTTTGAAAAGAATTTCTATTTCAAAATTTTTATATTATAAATATGTATTTATTTTTTGTTTATATATTAATGTCTCAAAAATATTGAATATGCAGTACATATTTTTCATTGTAATTTTCAACGATAAAAAAGTGAAAATTCTGTGCAAATGAAAAATACACAACTACAAAAATTATTCATTTTTGGAAATCGTGTCTTTATTCGCGAATACCTTTGAGATAATTCAAGAGGAAATCTCTTGACGAAAGAGAAAGAAAGGGAGACTCCTTACGAAAGGAAGAGTCATTGATGCTAGGGCAATATCCTGCCAGGGACAAGTCGTGGCCTTACTTATACGTCCGTGTGGACAGTCGGACGTAGCCACGCGTGACAAATTACGGATCGTTTCACGCCTATGACGTGCCTTCTCGCACATCGGGCAACTCGTCGGCGGTACAGTAAGAAGAGGCGTCCGAGGGTGGATTTTTATCCGGGTCGGCGACAAAGCGGGGCACCCCAAGTTCCCGAGACAGTCGTGGCTCGAAGAATGCCCCCCGGGATTAAGATTATAACAGCTTGGACCACCCAAAAAAGAAAGAAGCTGAGAAATCGCGCGGATCATCTCGTGTCGATTCCAAAGTCCAACACAGAGGACTTTAGGAGAAGCGAGGTTAAAAACCTTCCCTCTATATAGTTGCCGATTAACGCGATCTTATTTCTTCAACGTTTCTCAAAAATATCATATCTTTAAGCGAAATTATTTTGCCACGATCCCACTCTTTTTTCCCATTTTTAACGATTAATATTGTCTGGCGATAAATCATAGAAAACTCACGTCAAACGTATCGGATGTTTAGGTGTCCCTAAAATGAAGACCGTAGCTTTTGAAATTACCGTTTATGGACTCCACCCTTGGAACACGCGGATCAAAAAAAATGGTCGAAACCAGCCGAATCTCACCGAAAGTTCCCATGCGCCTAACTGTTCACCGGGATCTAATATTTGAACGGATCTCTGGTTTCAATTGAAAATCAACAACGCGGCGCGGAGGAAGAGCGCCGCGTTTTGGTCCAGGAAGGAAAGGAGATGGACGGAGAATCCCCGAGACAAAGATTTTCGGGTGGAGAAGGGCGAAAAAGAGGAAAAGGAAAAAAAACTGTCTGCCCTAACGGATTCTGGGGTGGAGCGAGGGCCCCGGCGAAGAGATGAAAAAAGGCAAGCGGAGGGGAGGAGGGGAGGGGGTAAACGAAGAGAGGAGAGAGGGAAAGGCTGTACGGTGTTCCCTTTTTTTTTCTCTTCCCTTGCCACCTCCTGTCATCTCCTTCTCACCTCCTGCTCTTTCTCTCCGCGTCTCTTCTTCGCTCTTTAGCGGAATCTCGAGGTCTACTCCTGACCCGGAATCTTATCTTTACGATATTTGCGTGCATTATCTCGCGCACCGGAGTACACAGCACCGGGATTTCTTCGAGGGACGAGGCGCGGGGGACAAGAGGGAAGCGCGAGAGTAAAGCCTTCTTTATCTGCGAGCGAGGAATTAATCCAGCCACCAGAGACGAGCTCTTCCATGATCTCCCGTTTCTTCGGGGAAGAGTAATTCTCCCCCCCTCGTTCTCTCCACTTCTGGCTTTCTCTCTCTTTTTCTCCTCTCTTCGTCGTTCCTCTTCTTTCCGAAGGGGCGTTATGTTGAAAAATACCCCTTCCCCGTCGACTCCCGGCGCGTCCCCATTATGACGTTACGCCAGTAATTAGCATAGTCATCCACAGGTGGTTGATCGTGAAATACATCGCCACCGCGATACGTCGGGGGTTCGACGAAGATTCTCGTCTTTAAATGTTTTTTCTGATGATGTCGGGAATAAATCTTTTAGAGGAATAATCGAAAGATCAACGACATTCAATTAAATATTAGATTAAACATTGGATTAAATATTATAACAATTTGATTCAACTTAATTAATGCAGAATTATGTCTATCATAAATACATAATTAAAATGACGGTGGAATTAAATTAACCCCCAAAATTCTTGGAAAAACTGAAACATTATTTTGACAAGTTCCTAATCGTCACTTATTATTGGAAGTCTTGATGAGAGATGCGACTTTTCAGTCGGTACCGAATAACGGGACAGTCTGGCTGTAGATTAGTCAGTCCAGCCACGTCTTTGATTTGTCGTCGGAATCGGAAAATGTGTCAGCATCATCTCCCACCACAATTGGAGCCGCTCCGGACAATGAATGCGTCCACTCTAAAACAAAGGATATCAGATAAACGCTTTTTTGATACGAGATGAGGACGCATGAGGGCTGTCCACTGCAGAAACTGATGTCACGACGCGATTAACTTCAAACGAAACTGTCCGGCCCTAGGTCGTCCGGTTTGCGAGCATTATTCTGAAAGAGGGATTTTTTTACGCCCCTCGCGGCTCTCCTCCTTCCACGGACACTTTGGAAATTTCTCTTGACCCCAGATTGTTTCGAGTTTATTGAAATAATACTATGCAATTCTTATATATTATAAAGTTTAAGATTGCTTTGTTCATCTTGCTTTTAATATATTAATTTTTTATTATTCCGATTATTCTATTATTGAGAAAAATATGTGTGTCATGGATAGAAATATAAATAGAAAAAATTAAGTGTTTTTTCATAAGGATTTTATTTTAAAAAATCAATAAACCTAGCTCTTTTTCAATATTTGGTTTTTCCCAGATATTTAACATTTTTAGATTTTGATTATTGATTATTGCAAATTAATTTTTTTAATTTTTATATTTTAGATAGATTTAAAGCATCATTTTTAGATGATAAATTTGAGTCATTACTTTTTAAAATTAAATCGCATTCTAATTGATTATATACTTATATAATCATTATTTTTTAATCAGATAAATTTTCCAAAATTAATCAAAATTATACTGGAATGAATTATCTTTATCATAGATACCAAAACAAAATTTTTTAAGCTGTACTTTAGTCATTATTTTAATATAATCAAAAAATTAAACTTCTCATATTTGTAATTTACTTTTTTCGAAAGTACTTTTAATGGATTAATGCGATTAAAATGATATTAAACATTATAATTTTGACAATTTTTAATTAAACGCATAATAAAAATATTCGTTATGCATGTGAAAATTATTCAGTCTCAAAAAAAAAGGAAACGTTTTTACATCATTAGTCAGGAAAGACCGCTATGTTAAAAAAAAACGTTCACAGAAAGAAAATTAATGTAAATAACGTAGCCGATTATCTGAAATATCCTGAAAACAGGTCGTGCGAACGCCAAAGGTAAGAAAAGGCTGGCGAGAAGCGTCTTACTATAGTAATCATAATGTTAATAACTCGACGAGGTGTCTGAAGCATCGGTGCTCCTGAGAGTAGCTGGCTCGCTCGACTCGAATTCAATGTGTGAACCACATGTGCAACAAAGAAGGTTACGCCGCGATATTCTCTCGATGCTAACAAGGGGTTAGAGCCTTCGCGATAGTTCTTGAAGAAGCAATTTTCTGGAAATTGGCCAATTTGTCGATACCTTATTGCGCTGGGACGCGCGACAGTCGTCGATACGAGATACGGGGAGGACCGAAAAGCTAAAAATTCCCGTTGAAATATTCGCTGTCTGAAATTGTCCGCCTTCTTATCTTTGATAAGAGACCGCGATCTAATCGAGATCTAACTGAATAAATATCGCCACCGCGATATCTTATCGCTATTTTATTTTGCATGATTATTTTCGAAAAAGACGCTCCTCCTCCCACGCTTAATTCATAGAACCGCGCAGCCACATTTGCCTTTATTTGTTTAAATAAACGTAAATTTCCTCACCTTATCGCGCAGCCACATATCTACACGATCCAAGACTTAATCATCATCAGGCACACGAGGCGTAGGTAGGTCAGATATGATCGACGAGAGCCGCATCTGTGCCGCTCGCAAAACGTTTTCGCGTGCATCGGTAACGAGAGGCAACGTTAAAGGCGCAGGCAGGGCCAGTTTCTCACAGAGAGGCACATCGGGACTTTCTCTGTATATACGTCGCGGATTTTTCCTAGCGTATTCGTATAGGTCACGGCACGGGGTCAGGTATGCCCTTAATAAAGTAACCGCGCGCCAAGTATGAGACGCACGTTACGCGCGGAATATAATGCCGCTTTCCTAAGGAGCGAGACGACGCGAGAGGACGCTCGGACACGAGTCCGTTTAATTTATGCCAATTTTTTTCCGCTTTCCACCGTTTCAGAAGATATTTTCACGTCGTTTCGCAATCGGTCCTTACGTTGCACAGTAAGACAAAATAACGACGTCGTCAACGCAAGACGTGGCGTTATATAAATCAATCATTCAGAGTGGGAGAGAGTCCGCAGAAGCGAAAAGAGAATTTTTTCAACTTGAAAACAAAATGTTTTTTTTTTTTATAATTTTCTTATGGAAAAAAACAAATCTTGTTCTTTTCCAGATATTTAACATATATTTTGATCATTGCACATTGATTTTTCATTATTTTTGATTTTCCAGATTCCAACTAATCATCATTATTTTAAGAATTGCTTGCAAAATAAAATAATTTTCTACCCAGTTATGTAATTGTTATTTTTAATCAAATAAATTTTCGAAAAACAAATCAAAATTGAATTGAATAAATGGCTTTTATTATAGATGCAATAATACAATTTATAGCTTTTAAAAATATACTTTGTAATTACTATTTTAATGAAAATCATTTTAATATGACTATTTTAAAGAAAATTAAAGTTTCTGAGCAAGATTCTTGTAATTAATATGATATCAAACATCATAATTTGGATAATTTTCAATTAAATCGATTATAAAAAAATTTTTGTTATGCGTCCAACTGAAAATTATTCGAATCATTCGAATCATAAAAACTTTAATTTTTTATCTTACTAACAAAAACTGTAAAAAAACGTAAGTAATTTAAGAAAATCGAAAGAGATGCGACAATAATCACTTTCTTGTGACATCAAGGGAAACGAACTTTGCTCCGAAAATCCCGATAATAATCCGTTGCGTTGAAGGAAGAAACCGGGAAGAGATCTCGCGTAGGCGGACAGTTAACATTAATGAAACGGAGCATACCTACTCGGTGGCTCAAGACGAAGAGAGCGAGCGGAGATCGTAGATAAGTTACGTGCTAAAGCAACATACATACGTCGTAACTACCTGTACAGCACGGAGAACCGTGTTCCGGTCATTCGCGTCCTTCTTGAAACCACTGAGTTTCCCAGGCGCTCATATAGCGTGTTGCATAGTAATCTTTTCGCCATTGATAACGCTTGTGTTGCCAATTAATTTAATTGTAAATTTATGAAAAGATGCACACTACGTTCTACCGTTGCCTTAATTGCAAAAGCAGATGGATTTGAAAGTAACGAGAGATATAAATAAAGATTTAATGATTGATTAAATATAAATGAAAAATATAATATAATATAATAATTAATAAAATGGAAAATAATTAAAAAAAAATTCATTCATTTGTCAGACTTAAATTATATTAGTAATAAAAAATTAAATATATTTTACCCTTGTGTTGCAACTTCTCACATATTTGTCAATTTAAAAGAATCGACAGAATTTTATATCTTCAAATTTTGTTTATTACAATCATGCTTATATTTCTTTTACATTTCGATACTTTATATCCCTTTTATCATAATCATGTTATCCATGATGGTGCATATACTGCCGATTGCCAAACATCTTGAAATTGATCCTTCTCTAGAAAGGTCTCTCGCGCTCTCACCCAAACATGTTCGAAAGATATATTCCTGCGCGCGTTATCAGATTTCGCGTATTATGTATGCTTTACAGAATTTTACGTCACGATCTTGTAAATCAAATGCGATTCATGCGCGTTGAAGAAACATGTAACGTTAACGTTCAAGCATTAAGATTAGAGACTAACGTATATCCGCTGTCACAGATTCGATCCGTGCCTTTTTTTCCAAATACACGCTGTTGGCTTAATTAACAAGTCGCTTTCAGATTATTAAGAGTTTTGAATTCAATAAATTGTGATTAAGTACCCAGTTTATTTTAGCAAATTTAAAAATTGATGTTTGTCTTAAGATGTATGTTTAATTAAATCTTAAACTCTTAAATAAAAATATTTCAATCTCATTTTGGATGAGCAATCTCATTTTTCCCCAAATAGATAATTACGAATATGCGATTAGATATGTAAAACGTCAAAACCAAAAGGATCAATTTTTATTCTTCAAAGAAAATTCTAAACATTTTTACAAAATTCACGAAAATCGTCCACACTATTAGAGCAGACCGGGCCCTTAAACAAACCTGTAGCTAAAGTCCGCGTCTCTCGCTCGCTCGGAGGTCGCCTCGCGAAACGCTCTCCTCTCTCTTCCTCTCTCTCTCTTTCTGGGCTCCTCCGCGCCGGAGGAGGATGTGAGGGCGTGAGACTCCCTGAGTGTGGGAGAGTACAAGGCGCATTGTACAAGTCGGAGCGCGCCGACATCGCCGACACCGACGTGGCTGCCGTATAACGCGAGTCGACACGCGGGGGTCCCCCTGGCCATCATTTTGCCCCCCCTCTCGCCGTCGATTCCATACCCCCGCCTCCCCCCGCGCGAGACGGCAGGTCTCGCGGCGTGCACCTCTCGAGGATACCATCCGCGAAGTAGTCTCATTTCTCGTGTGAACTGACCACATGGGTCACGTACCTATTATCATTTCCCGGTGTCTAAGCCGTAGGAAAGAATGAAATCTAGATCGCCGGAAGCCCCTCATAATTAACGCGGCCCCCGCGGCCCCTCCGCGAACAACGCTCGCGGAGGGGCCGCGGGGGAGGAGGAGGGCAAGGGGGGGGTCGCGCCGGACTGACGGGAGGAAGGAAATGAGGGAAAAGAGGAAAAAGAGGGACGGGGTAGCAGATTCGAGCGAGTGACCCGATAATAATATCGCGTGTGCGCGCTGCAGGTAATCCGATGACCGATATACCGGGTGCTCGAAACGGATTTATGACCGGCTTATCGGCGGCCATCGCATCGGCGCCTCCTTTCGGAGCATGTAGGTCGCCTTTGAAGCGAATATTCGCGAGTAGAGCAGCGATTTCGATCTCTGCCAAGGATGAGAGGAAGAGAAGTCTGAATATTAGCGCGATAATTGGTCCTCCGTGTAGATGCGGCATGAATTATTTTATTAATGCACATAGATAGGCTATTACGTTATTCATCATTTGTTTTTGTTGCATGATGAAGAGACGCGAAAGTTGAAAAGGAATTTCTCCTTCTCTCTTCCTCTCAATCTTTTGAATTAATTATCGATTCAATTTTATTTTCAATATTATAAATCGAATGCATTCCGATTCATCTTTTCGTTTGGTATATATAAATATTTAATTCACTATTCGACTGATTGCATTCCGACTCGCTTTTTTATTCGATATATATAAATATTTAATTAATTAATCGAACGATTGCATCCCGATTCATCTTTTCGTTCGATATATGTAAGTATTTAATCAATTAATCGAACGATTGCATTCGGCATTTTACTCGCCGCGTTACAGTGAATATCGCGCGAGAGAGGCAGGCAACATGCGCGGCGTCGTGCACGATTTCGACCGTCCGCGCACAGACGAAAAACGGCCAATTTATATCTCGATTTCCGGACACGATAGCGATTTCATTCTTTTTGCATAAAATTCTAGACCTTTTCGCGGCACTACCTTTTAAATTTCGTCCCGATCGCCCGAGGAGCGGCTGACTTACAGTGAATATCCAAAATCTGCTTCTTGGACTCACACTTGAGTGTATTAGAAGCGCGCGGCGACGAGAGTCGTCCCACTGTAATCCGATACTACGAGCGCGACGAATCAGTGGACGGGTCGCTCTCCGAGACACGATGGTGGTTTGCGATACATCGAAATACCGCGTCGAAAAATGACCCGTCCTTTTAATGACGAGAAAATGATGCGCTATCATTTCCACACCACCTTGCGGTAGATAGCATGGTGCGCTTTTTTTATAGTGGTTTCCCCCATAGGCCTATTCCACTCTCAATTTAAAAATTATTCAAAATGCCATTACTATACGCTGAATATATCGTAAATGTAAAAAATTAATGGTGACAGTACCTTTACAAAAATTGATCGTGGTTGAAAATCCCTCGATAAAATGTATTGCACACGTTGATAATGATACGATGATAAAATGCTTCAAGAATCCTTTCTTCATCTCGTACACGAAGGCGCATTGCTGGATCGATTATCCCGATATTATGCACGACACTCAGTTTCACATAATTATTGCACAACACGTAAAATTGTACGGCCACTTGGTTTTCGTGCGCCCGAGAAATGATTCCATGTAAATTGCGGCCGCACCATAAGTATTTTCTCCCGTTAATCCGTATGCCACAATCATATTCGTATATTCCTGCAGAGTACACTTCATTTTCTCTATTAATTTACTACGCAAACACAAGATTTTTTATTAAAACGTCTTAGCTCTCGCACGCTGTTACCAGACTGCGTACTCCAGCAGCACGCAACTACAGCTGACTGCTGAGCGGACACGTGAATGGAAGCGTACGAGTGAGTTCGACGCCTGCGCACTACGATTACACTCACATGTCCGCTCAGCTGTCAGCTGTAGTTGCGTGCTGCTGGCGTACGCAGGTAACAGCGTGCGAGAGCTAAGACGTTTTAATAAAAATCTTGTGTTTGCGTAGTAAATTAACAGAGAAAATGAAGTGTACTCTGCAGGAATATACGGATATGATTGTGGCATACGGACTAGCGGGAGAAAATACTTACCGTGCGGCCACAATTTACATGGAATCATTTCTCGGGCGTGCACGAAAACCAAGTGGCCGTACAATTTTACGTGTTGTGTAATAATTATGTGAAACTGGGTGTCGTGCATAATATCGGGATATCCGGTCCAGCAGTGCGCCTTCGTGTACGAGATGAAGAAAGGATTCTTGAAGCATTTTATCATCGTATCATTATCAACGTGTGCAATACATTTTATCGAGGGATTTTCAACCACGGATCAATTTTTGTAAAGGTACTGTCACCATTAATTTTTTACATTTACGATATATTCAGCGTATAGTAATGGCATTTTGAATAATTTTCAAATTGAGAGTGGAATAGGCCTATGGGGGAAACCACTATAAAAAAAGCGCACCATGCTATCTACCGCAAGGTGGTGTGGAAATGATAGCGCATCATTTTCTCGCCATTAAAAGGACGGGTCATTTTCCGGCGCAGTATTGCGATATATCGCAAACCACCATCGTGTCTCGGAGAGTGACCCGTCCACCGATTCGTCGCGCTCGTAGTATCGGATTACAGTGGGACGACTCTTGTCGCCGCGCGCTTCTACTATTCACTGTAAGTCAGCCGCTCCTCGGGCGATCGGGACGAAATTTAAAAGGTAGTGCCGCGAAATGGTCTAGAATTTTATGCAAAAAGAATGAAATCGCTATCGTGTCCGGAAGTCGAGATATAAATTGGCCGTTTTTGCTGCGCGCGAACGGTCGAAATCGTGCACGACGCCACGCATGTTGCCTGCCTCTGTCGCGGGATATTCACTGTAACGCGACGAATAAAATGACGAGCCGAATGTAATCGTTCGATTAATTGATTAAATACTTATATATACCGAACGAAGAGATGAATCGGAATGCAATCGTTCGATTAATTAATTAAATATTTATATATATATATATATAAGTTATTCATTTATAAACTTTCTAAAATCTTTTTTTAAATAATACAGGTAGTAGTTAGAGATGTGAATATGAAAAAAAGAAAATGTTTTTTTTTCCATAAAATATGGTTTTCTTTGAAACAAAGTCTCCTCTTTCATCAAAATTTTATGTTTCTTTCAGATATTTAACATATTTATATTTTGATTATTTATTGCAAGATAATTTTTTACCTCCTTTTTTAATTCCTTTTCATTTATTAAATAATAGATTTAAATTAATCCCTATTATTTTAAATATAGATCGCATTCAAATTGATATATAGTTATGTAATTATTATTTTTAATTAGATAAATTCTTAAAAACAAATGAAAATTGAATTATCTTTATTATAGATACAAAAATGTAGTTTGTAATTTTTAAAAATATACTTTAATTATTATTTTAATATAATAAAAAAGCTAAAGTGCTTATATTTCTAATTAATTTTTTCAAAGATAATTTTAATGAAATTAATTGGATTCTTTCGATAATTAAAATGATATTAAATATGATATAATTCAGACAATATTCAATTAGATACATAATATAAAAAATTTTGTTATACAATTAACTCTGAAACTGATCCAAATTAATTCATTAAAAGAGATAAAGATATAAGAATTTTAGTTTTATATTGCCATATTAATAAAAAAATATAAAGAAAAATAATATTATATTTAAAAAAATATGAAATTTGTTTTTTCAATTAGAAAAAGAATGTTTTTTTACATCTTTAAAGTTACAGTGTCGAAAAAATTTGTCTAACAAGATAGAATAAAATCTGAAAAGTTTTTCCACAAATATTGATATTCTAGATTATTAAATGTATCGTGTCGGCTCAGATACGATCGATTTTCGGGAAATTCACCCGGAAACTCCATTAACGTCTTCCAAAAATCCGCGCGTCCTGCAAATCTCCCCGCGGCTTCGAAATCCCCCAAAGGACCAACACGCTGGTCAGACGAAGGGGTTGCGCTATTTTGACGATCTCGCTGACGTCGTCGTCACTGGCGCAGCTGTTGTTTTGTTGTTGCGCAAACGTACCCGCACGGGGATTTTCATGGGGGTGTCGGACGTCGTCAGATCCGTCCATCCGTCCGTCCGTTCGTCTAACCCCGAAGAAAGGGTTCCCGTTGTGCTGCGAAGTTCACACATGTGGAACTGAAAGCCCCCGACACGTCCGTTTGCTTCCATTATATCACCTATCACCTTCGTCCACCCCCTCGAATACATATGGCCTGCACCGAGGGTGGAGGGGGGGTGAGATGAGGGGCAGGGGAGAGGCGCGTCATCTTGCAGCTTGCGCAATGATCGGGAGGTCCAACATAGCAGCATCTCGCCCCTTCGTGTTTTCCTCTCATTCACGGCAAACGATCATTCCCGTGGAAAGGGTGGGGAGGAGCTCCATTAACGGCTGCAGTGAATCGTCTCGCTTCCGGCGCGAGCTTTAACCCTAATCTCGACGATGTATATTCCGCGAGATACATGCTCGTGTAACAGAAAGTATTGAATGATTTGTTGTAAGATTGTTCTAAAAAAATAATACCTTTTTTTTATATAAAATATATATATATATATATATATATATTTTATAAAAATTATATATTATATATAATATATGAAATTAATATAATATTTATATATAATAATTATATATAATATATAAATAATTATATATATATATATATATATATATATAATATATATAAAATATATATTAATTATCGAAATGTTTTTATAAAGATAATTCGCATCTAATGAATCTGAAGAATGAATGCAAGTTTTATATATTAAAGAGAAATAGTCTAATTTACTTTTAATTAATTTATTAATTTTTTGAGGATGAAAGGAAAGAATTTTGGCCTGCAATTAATGATTATAAATTTTGTGACTACTGAGAATATTAACTTGCATTATTATATTAATGATAATATATCATATTGCGTAGCTATATCAAATTAATTATGTATAATCCTACGAAGCGATCGCATCTATTTCGAGCGTTAAACACGTAATCTGACGAGAGATATGTGAAACGCCAAATTGTATCGCTCCATATGCTAGCATAATTTTCATTCATGAATCACGCTTGATCTACATCCAGCGATGTTCGATCCGTATTAATTAAATCCGTATAATTTAATTGTGGAGAATCATCCAATGGATTACAGCTAATTGCGCGATTTGCAATCTGCGCAATGGCTCAGGTAGAGCCAAACACGATCGCAGGCTCTCGCGACGATTGTCCTTTTTGAAAGTCGACGTGAGGCACCGGCGAGAAAAAGTCGTTGGCCCCAGTGGAACTGACAGCGCGCTATCATGGGTATATCTTACCGCATAAGGGCTGCTTATGGGGGTAAAACTCATAGGGAGAAGGAGGGAGCCGCGAAAAAATCGGGAGGCTGGATGGCTATTAATATATTTTTTTCTCCGGCCACCCTTATTTAGCATAGGCACGAAAGAGGGCTCCTGCAGCGTCCTGCCACCCCGCGCGTAATCTAACCCTTTGCAAACAGCCTGAAAGAAAAAAAGATGAGACGGGCTACACCAACCGACACAGCCGGGGATCTCTCGGGGCGAAAAAAAAAAAAATACGCGTCCCACGGTGCGCGTCTCTTTCTGTCCACTATATTACTCCGCTAGTGATGAAAAAGCCCGGCAAAAAGTACGACGCACCGTGCAATCGCGCGTGTACGTGCGTTGAAAAAAATCATAATAAAGTATCTGTGATTATAGCGATGTCCATGCGCGCGAGGACATCATCGTTAATGAGGTGATTTAATGAGAGATCTCGTGAATTTGATTTTAAGCGATGATATTATAGGCTTATGAATGCAATAAAAATGATCAATTGTATCATTTAATGTAGCTGAATATTTTTCAATTTCGAATACATATATATATTTATATATTTATTTTTCCCTTTTTTTTATGATTGAGATGTATTGAATTAGCTTTATATGCTGTTTTATTTTGATTGTTTATAATAAAAATCTAAAATTCAGGAATTCACGTAATCAGGCTTTTTCACAATAATCACATTTTTTATTTGAAATAATTTACGTTGTGCTTCAATTACTATAATTGATATTTAAAAAATCATGCAAAACAAAAAATGTCCTGGTACTTTAACTCTTATATTGATTTACGTCTGATTTAATCCTTTGCTTTGTGGTCACTCCTACTGTCGAGAGGTCACTGGGTGTCTCGATCCTTTGATCAGTCAGCGCACGCTGCTGGCTCAACAAAAAAAAAAGAGAGACAAACGGGCCATTTAATTATCCCGACGTTAATTAATTATTCTTGTCCACCATCAAAGTAATTAATCTCCGCTGAGATAGAGACTCTCCGCCATCTGACAAATGTATTCTTTTTGCTGAATCGCGCGAGAAACCCACCCTATCCATTCACTGATCGAAAGTTGATCACGTGTTTGGCAAAAAGTGTCGCCATATCACAGACCATAAATAGATTCAATTATTGTAACTTTGCGTATGTTTATTCTATAGCATTAATAAGTTTGATTGACGACTGACATTTTTGCTACGAATATCTAAAAACATAAACACATCTTTAATTAACGTCATACGTCAAATATGATACTTGGAATTTATTTACAGTAAAGTTTGAAACTGATTATAAGTAATAAATTATTATTCCTAATTAAATAAATAAAATTAATTTTATAAGTAATAATAAGTTATAATTCTTAAATTCTCTAAATAAATAAATAAATAAATAAAATAATTTCCAAGATTATGCTATCTTCTTTTCTGTAGAGAATTTTGATGAAATAAAAGTTTAAAAAAGATCACAAACAATTCTAAAATTACCGCATGAAAAAAAAAAGATTTAGAAAGAGTGCTAATAATCAATATGATCGGAATTAAGGTTCAGCTGGAATTAAGGTTACTATTTGAATATTTCTTGTAGCCCGAGATAAAATGTTGCCATTGTCAAACAGAGACAGCCGGCTGCGAAAGTCAGAATAATCCATACACACTCAGATTTACCGTACCATCGAGATCTCTCCCAGCGGGCAAGCTTAACGTGTCATTAGTCATTACCATCGAAGGTCATTGCCGCGAATGGTGACGTAATTTGACTAAAGCCAAACAAGAGAGAAAAAGAGAGAGAAAGGGAGAGGAGGCTGCTCGGCTATTCATGGCCGTTCGCGTTTTCATGAGGGTTTTTCCCATCTTTTATTGCGCGAAATCAATCGATCGCGCGAGGGAAATTGGTGCAACAACGCCGTCACATATGGTCAAACGGCCGCAAAAAAGAGGGTGGCCGCTCAACGAGGAATGACCAAACTGCGGAAGTACGTTTGATGAGGCGACTAGGCGAGGAACGATGTTTAGACGTGCGCGTGTCCTGTTGCAGCCACACGCGATTTTTTTTTAAGCCCTAATAGAGCGAACGCAAGCATATTCGGCTTCCAATCTTGCTGAATAAATATTGTAATCTCACCCCATTATATTCTACGGTCAAATAATTTTGTAGAATATATTATAATAATAAAAATCAATTAATTTAATTGATTAATTTTCTAGAGAAATGTTATTGTAAAAAAATGTACGAGGATAGAAAAATTAAGGGTATTATTATTATATTTATTTATATTATAATATTGTTGTACTTTAGTGCATAAATTCTATATTCGTTTGTTGATGCATTCAAGCTACTATTATTTTCCATAAAAAAGTCCAAGTAATTGCGATTCGAAATCGTCCAAGTATGCAACAAACTTTGTTGAAAAATTCGCTCCCTCTGCCCGAACAGGCGCATAAATCCTTGAGGTAAACGCGCCCGGTCTCGAATTTCACATGAGTAATTTTATAACCGTAAATCGACCTTTCAACGATCTTACGAGCCGCGTAAGAAGAGAAAAAATAGAAAGAGAGAGAGAGAAAGAGACACGAGATGAATAAAAAAAATACTGTATAAAGAAGAAGCAACGCGTGTGACGTTCTATCCCGTTTTTCTTTCACGTCGACGGGAAAGCCGCAAAAAGCCGCGTGTATAAATCGTATGCAAAGACGAGGTGAAAGCGCGGTCGGGCCCTTAATTTAGTTAATTTAGATTTTATCCGTTAGTCCCGGGGAGAGCGCGCGCGCGCGCTTTTTTCGCCGGCGATTCTTCGTCGGAGATGGAAAAAAGCGGCCGGTACACGGGAGACAACGAGGATGGGGTTGAAAACAAGCCAACGGCACCGCCGGCATTATTATATACTTATTTAGGGGATACAGAGGGCTGCGGAGAACTCGAGTCCCTCGCTTTCCTCTCTTTTTTTCGGAAGAACCCGCACGATTTTTTTTCTCCCTTTCGCTTCATTCTCGTTTCTCTCCCCTCATCTCCTGGAGGACCTGCTCTAGGACAATGATAGATGCCGCTCCTTTCCCTATCTATCTGTCTCTCGAGGACCCAGCCGCTCCCCTCGAGGATTCGCTCTCCTCTCCTTCGCTCGCCCGCGGCGTTATTATATAATCGGTGTGAAATGATAACCGATGGAAGCTGGTTTTCGCGCGAGCAGATGATACGGCACGACGCCGATCTGTTTTTCCTGGCGCAAAAACAAAACCGTACTCCTCGCGCAAGACGAGGGTAGCAGACGCGACGTTGGTTACGAGGTAAAAAATTTACGGTTTTAAAATCACGCGAGAAATTATTATGCTCGCCGGAGGGTTGAATCCGCGTGAGATTTCCGGCGCGATTTTTTTGCACTTTGCGCACATAATTGCATTGTCACTCCCGGTACTTGTTGTTACATCCTGCGCTCGGCTTTAATCGCGCCAACGTTTTTGAATTTTTAACGAGTGTCCTTGCCCTCCTTTCTTTCGCACCGCGAAATTGTATCGATTATTTCTATAGGCTTGGCGTAAATGCTTTTGTAAACCATCCTGTATACTTTCAGGGTCGATTTATATTGTTATTTTATGACTGAAAATAATTTTAACAAGGTTATACACGAATTAATTGTGTAATAATATTCTTTCATTATAAAGAACGAAATCGATAGAGATTATTAACATATTTTGAACAATATCTTTTAACATTTTTGCATATTTTAATTTTGCAACTATAGATAATTAATTTTCTTAAAAAAAATTGAATTTCATAGAAATTATTATTAAAATTGAAGTCGAAGATTCTGGTACGTGTCAGTTGCAAGTGAAGATTATGAATTTTAACCGCCCTATTAGGTTGAACGTCGTATTGATTTTTTTTCTGACGCTTTTTACTAAATCATCCTCTATGAAGAATTCAGCTTTCCCATCGCATCTCTATTTTTTTCTCACTTAAGAAATTGTGCCGCAACAAAATCGCTAACTCCGATTTTTTGCATGATTCTCAAGTCGTGAAAAACGATAGAATGCTGAGCGTTAAGTGCGAATCACTAACGTTTTTAAATTTTGATGAGTAACTTTTTATCCTCTTTTTCTTTGCACCCCGAAATTGTGACGAATAATTTTACATTTTATAAATGATTTATGTCGATCATCCTGTACGCTTTCATTGCTGATAAATATTGTATCACGTGTATTTCTTGAAAATAATTTTAATAATATAAGTTATAATTGTAATATTTTCTTTCTTATTATAATTTTTTACGAGGCACAAATTCGATAGACGTATTATTTATTAGCATATTTTTCACAAATATCTTTTAACATATTTTGCACCTATAAATAATTAATCTTCTCAAGGAAAACTCGAATTTCGTAGAAATTATTATCAAAATTAAGATTGAAGATTCTAAAACATGCATGTGCAACATTATTGACATAATGAATTTTAACTGTTTTGTCAAGTTTGAATACCGTATCGATTTTCTTTTTTATCTGACGCTTTTTACCGAATCATCCTGCATGAAAAATTCACCCGGAGCTTTCCCACATCGCATCTCTATTTTTTCCTTACTTAAGAAACTGCACCGTAACAAAAAAAAATCGTGATCGCCAACTCCAACTTTTTGCATGAGTCTCAAATCGTGGAGAATCACAAGGCGCTGGACGCCAAGTGCGAATATACGTGACTTTTGGAAAAAAGGGAAGATTCACGTAGAAGGTAAGGGAGCTGTAGCAGAGGGGTACGCTGACCGTGCTCGGGGGGTGACTTGGACATGTGCAATTTGACCTGTTGACCCTGGAGGCTGTGGAGCGGCGCATGGGGGCGAAATGTATTTGGGGTAAAAATAATACAATTTACACATAATAGGGAATGCGCGCGTGTATTCAAATGACGTGTGCACGTGGGGTGAAGATGCAACGGGGGGGGGGGGGGGAGGACAGGGTGCCCCAGGCGGTGCACAATAGCCGATTCGAATCGATCGATACCTCGTCACCTTCGATCGCTCATGAATGCGAAACAAACGCGACGACTTCGGTCACTTATGGGTGCTCTTCCCTCATTCGTTGGCGTTTTGTTTTTTTCTCTTTTTTTTTTTAACAATGTGCGAGGTTTTGTTAAAAAGCGAAAAAAATGAACGCAAGACGATCATGGTGGATTTCTCACGAGTTTCTCAGCTGCCCGATGCAAAAAAGCAGCGCGAATATCGCCACCAAAGTTTCGAATCAAAAGATTAGGAAAAAATTTCGAAGAGGATATTTTATCCGCAGGAACAAGTTTTCTCACGAGCTCTCTCTCTCTCTCTTTTTCTCTCTTGTTTGTAAGTTTTTTATTAGAAAAATTCTACAACGTGCACTATAGTACTTTCAACATTGGACATTAGCTGTTCTCGGCAACTCGAGGTAACCGAAATGTCTGTCACGTAAATTAAGCGCATTCCTTTAAACATCTGCTCCCTTTTTCTCTCCCTCTCTGATTCATAGAAGTCCTCTAAAGTAAAGATTTTTTTCTTAGATACGTAAAGACGATTGAAATCGCTCGTCTTCTTATACTCTGTCATTTTATTTAAACCGAGTTCCACGCACGGATTAACACTCGAGAGATAATTACACCCAAGGCAGCAATAGGATCATCCTCTCTGTATCTCTCCCGAAAGACCCGAATTTTGCCGGCCGTGCTTCAGACACGGGAACTTGAAAATAGCCCCGGGGCATACATCCGTTGCAGGGACTGCGTGCACACGCAACGCACACGGAACTAGAAGCGAGTTCTACCCCGGTGACTCTATTTCTGTGCCAAGGCACGCAGCCCCGTGTGTTATGTCTGTCTCGCGTGAAAATCCCAACATCCCTCACCCGGCTCCTGGTCTCCTTCGTCCCCTTCCCCTCTCCCCATCTTATCGGATATTTACCCCTAGCCTCGTCTACGAGAACGTGAGTCCGCCCATTCGTTCTGACTCATCTAAACGCGGATAAGAAGGACGAAAATAACCGACGCACCCTACGACAACAGGGAGAACGTTGCATCGGATCGTTCGCGTCCTCATTTCCAAACTAGCTTCATTTGTTACCTACAAAATAATTAAAGAATTTTTTCGAAAAAAATACGATGAATTTTATAAATTATTTTATAAATTATAATAATATTTTTATAATATAAATATAAATATAAATATATTATAAATTATAATCTATAATAAAATTTTAATTTTGTGATAAACTGCAATTTTTTTCTCTCAGCTGCTCCCCATCCAAGCAAATGTATATTAAATTAAAAACCTTATTGGAGCACGTGCAACAAGATCCCACATACATAAGTGATTGGAATTTGACGTGAAGGTATTGAATTATTTTCCCCGATTTGCACAAGAGATTGCCTTTGATTCGATCGATTTATCTGATTTATCGCTCCAACCGGCGCATAAATTATTTAGCCACGAGACGAATAGCACGGATATGACAGTACTGTATTCTTTTTTTTTAAATCGCTACCGCGACAACCGTTTTTGCTTTTAATATCCGCGATTAAACACACGTGTTCCTTATCTGAAGCCGATCCGACTCGTGGAATTTACAGGCGGACACCCCCGTTATCATCTTCACGTACGTAGATATATCGAATCCGCCGATAATAAGCAAGCCATTGATAGAGAGCTACAGCGTTACGTGTCTTCCCGCCCCACCATCGACACGTCCGCAATGATATTTATCGGGCCGCAATTAATTATCCTCCGATGGGAATAATTAGCCCGGTCAGAGAGATACGGAGGAGCCGCGAACGCGTGCCTGAGAGCGAAACTTTTTCTTTCTCACTGTGAAAGAGCTGAATCTGGGAATAGCCCGTTTGCGACTCGAGCGGCCAGGCTGATTGATGCCTAATTGATGTTTCGCGGCCGGTTAATTATAATTAGCCCGGGCGGAAGTAATTAGAATAATTAGTCGCCGTGAGTCTAATGACGAGAGGCCTCGCGTACGCGAACTCGCGAAATGTAGGAGGAGAAAAATGTAATCACAGAGTGACGCGGTTCCCGATTATCCGTCTTGCTAATATTCCATAATGACGTTGAGAACGTTTTACCATTCAGAAATTTCGACAAACTATCTATAAATATTTTCAGGCAATATTACTTTTGCTAATTTTATAAATCAAGCGAGAAATATTATTTAAATATTTAATTAAATTCTACAATATTTTTATCACAAATATTTATCTTTCATAAACATTTTATTGTAAATTATTTTAACTATTTTAAATATTAATTTCTATATAATATCATTAAATTCGAATATTATAATTCAATAATAATAATTCCTCATATTTCATAAAAATAATTCCTCATTAAATTCTAATATTATAATTCAATGATAATAATTCCTTAATAATATTCTTTCTAGTTTGTAGGAATTTGTAAACAAAGCGTTGTTTAATCAAAAATGGAATCTGTCACCCAGGTTGTAACAATTGCCTGGTATCGTGGACGACGAGGAAAATATTTTCAGCTATCGTACACCTTTCTCGTCGCGATCGAGCCGGCTCGTTGAATTTTTCGCGGCCTGTTGCCGCAGCGTGTTCCGAAGGTCTGAAGGTATTGACCGGTGGCCCTCTTGGCACAGCTCGGTACCAAGGCCCCCGGGTAAGGCGCACCGGCTACATGGCCATCCGTGCTGGCTGGCACCGACTATCGAACAAACTGACCAGTAGTCACGATATCCGACCGTAGCCAACCCCCGCGAAGCACTTTACCCGGCACCCCTTGCCGGACCTATCGTCTGACAGGCATGACGCACGAACATAAGTCTGCAGTATAATAATATGATACAAGCGAAATTCTCTATATTTCTCTATATTTATAAAAGTATAAATATGATGCGGCAAAGTAAATCTCGACCTTTACATTTCTCGGAACTCGCTTAGCAGACTTTTTCAAGATAATAATAATATATAATATATGGATAAAAGAAGATTATAGCAAGATCAGAAATATATTTATAGTTTCCACTTTACAGGGGATGTAAGATTCTTCTCTCTATTCGAATGCATTATCGGTTGTTACATTATTTAAATATAAATCGATACCCTTATCTGATTAGTTTGATCATCTTAAAAATCGCTCGCTTGATGCGAGATTTAAGTGGATTATACTTAAAATTGCAATGGATTAAATTTTGACAAGTGCTTGTCATGCTAAATGTTTCAACGGATTCTGGAGCTCTATTGGAGCAATTTCGTACGATATTTATACGTCCAGATTTCACAAACATGTCGTGCAAGATGCGATATCTCAACTATATAGGGCAGCCAGAAATACCTTATTTTCACGTAAAAAGATTATAAGATTTATATCGACGTGATAAATATTACAAGAAAAATCCAATATACGCACATATATTTCTATTTACTATCCTTGACTTTTTTCTCTCAATTGTGTCATCGATATATCTCATTCGGTGCTTCCGCTCATCGCTCGTATAATTCTCACGATTATTTATTAACCGAGAAAAGACGTAAACTTTATTTCGAGTGCATTAGTCGGGAGAATCTCCGGACAATAATACAGATTCGTGGCTTATCCCGCTCTTGTAAAACGTCTTAATGCGTTTCCGTCGAGTTCCTTCGCTTCCATTCGTCGCGTTTATCTGCAGTCGTAAGGACTCGGAGAGGACATCTCGAACGCGCGCGATCCTTTGTCCCCGTGAAATTGGAAGAAACACTCGGCGCGGGACGAACTCTCTCACGGAGGTGCATCCGTTTCTTCCGTGTGTGAATGGAAAACGCGTGTGTTATACGCGCTCACGATCGCAATCGGAGGAGATCCAGGGCGATCCTTTCGCGCGGCCACCGGGAGAAGGGGGCGGGAGGGAGACTCTCGGAGAAGAGAGAGAGACGACAGTTGCGCGAACGGGCCCCTATGGGTCGCGAATAGAAGGGGGCGAAAGGGGGGAGGAACGACCCCGGGCTCCTTGGGAGAGAGCGTAGCGCGGGAAAAAGGGTTCGTAAAAAAATGATCGGCCAGGATCTAAGATATAAAAAAAGATTCGTCCCCCTCGCGCGCGCCCTTACGGTATCCTTTCCCCGGGGCTAAGAACGCACGGCGATCAAGCCGAGGATCCGAGGGGGTTTTTGCAGCTGGTCCCCCGTCCCGAATTACGGACGAAAAGGATTCGGGGGTCCATTCTTCTTCCCTGGACGAATAAGCTCCAAAGGACCTGCGTCCATGCGAGATGCGTCTGACCTGCGCGTCTCATCCTCGAACGCTGCCCTCGATTCACGTCTCGGGGCCCTTCACTTATCGCTCCTTCTACCATTATGTCCCCTCGACTCGGAGACTTTTATGTACGTCTCCCCCTTTTTTTCTTTTTTTTTCATTCGCCCGGTTCTCACCCACCTTCACGTGTGATATGTATTTCATACGTGATCATATTGTCGCCGTCCTGTGTCCTGCTGGGTGACGGAAGATATTTTCAAAAGGGTTGTCAAAACTTTTAGAGTGTACACGTGTAATATTTTCATGTAACCGTCCGTGCGATCTGATAAATTATTTCCCAACAAATGTACGCGTTTTATATCAAGCTTATCCGATCGACATTTTAATAGGAAACAAATAAAATAGAGAATTATATTTTCTTAATAATCACTCGTAAGATTAATTATATCTGTCTCTGAAAATTGTAGGGAAACATTTTTTCGGAGAAAATTATCCCTCTTTGGTATATTTTACACAAAGCCGTGATGTAAAAAAACTCATGTTCGAGTTCGCGCATTATTTCTCGCTGATGCAGCAAATTTTTGGCGACTCGAGTCAATAGTTAAATACTCGAAAAATAATTCGCGTGCCGCGAAATTTTAATCGAACGCGGAAAACAAGCCCGCGAATGTTGGGACAAAGACGTAGAAGCTTTCTGGGTCACTTTCGGAGGGTCTCTTTGTAACATGTTTTTTTTGTATATTAGGAAACTTGGCCGCGCTGGCTCCTCCCCTGGGATTCGTGTCCTCGCGACCAGGAAAGCGTCCGACAGGATTATGTCACATGGTCTAGCACGCCGGGCGTCCTCAAACGAGATTCGTTTTCGTGCTTCAACGAGGATCGTGAAAGATCACAAATTGCTCGGACAATTTTCTATGGGGGATCGATCTTCCTTGCTAAATGCCCGGTCCTAAAGACGTCGAATGGGATTACATTCGCGTGAAACGGAATGGATTTGCTCGGCTCGCATATTAGGAGAAAAGGTGTTTCTGGATAAACGGCCGCTAAAAGCGAATTCTTTGTAGAGGCAAATTTCGACAAGTTTTAACTTGAGATCGATCGACACGCGAAATCTGAAGAAAGGTGTCGCCTTTAAATAATTATCGTTCGGTTAATGTATAGGTGAAAAAACGCGTCCTCTTGTAATTGATTTGTAAATTACTGATATTTACATGTGTTTAACGTCGATTGGAACGAGTGGTCACCATTTGCGATTATCGCAAACTCGATTTCCACGCCTTAATGACGTAGGAATTCGATTCTTATCGGCCTCGAGAAAGGTGGGAAGCTGCTATCATCGTTATTGGAATATCCGTTTGCAACGTCATTGGCTCGAGCTATCTCCGCACAAATACTTTCGCTCTGAGCTACTTAATCCGACGAATAATCACGTGTTCGCGTTTCGATCGAGCACGATAGCCGCGATTAATAACTCGAATGGAGAGGCGATCGTCGAATGGAGCAAATTGGTGGAGCAATCGAGAGATTTAAAAGTTGTATTCACATCCCGAAACCACGACGAGGATCAAATAGAAAGGGAGGAAAAAGGATTCGAAAAATTCGACATTTTAAATAAAGAATCTACAAACAGATAGAAAAATATGCTTCTAAAAAAAAAAGAATGTTAAATTCTATGAAAAAACATTTAAATAGTTGTCAAAAATTCTCTCTTTAATTTGTCGAATGTTTCGACTGACACTTTTTTAACCACAATTGAATATAATATAAAAAATAATATAAAATATATAAATAATATAAAATAAAAAATTAGAAAATGGTAGCAAAGCAAATCTATAAATTAAATATGAAAATTGTCAAAATTAAAATCGTATGGATTCGTGCGTTTTTTTAAAATCCACGTGTTCATTTATTCTTGGCATCATTATCTCTTAAACAGGGGGGTTCTCTCTAGCAAGTGCCATTATCGTACATACGCGAGATAGAGTCCGCGCGTAGTTAACACCGACAATAAATTCATTCCGGGCCGAAAAATCTCTCGGGCATGGAATTTTTCGTCCGTGGTCACGTAGAAGGTGGTATCGTCGCCACGTTACAGGAGAGAGGGAGCAAACAATTGTACAAATAGCGCCGTATTTCATGATAACACATGTACAAACAGCCTTACGTAAAGCTGGCAATTACGATAAAACTGGACGAATGAGAAAAAAACACGCGCATTTTCGTGTACACAGCAAGAAGTAGGAGAGAGGCAGAGGGGAAGGATGTGTCAAAGAAGACACGTGGTTTTTGGGTCATCGCGAGCAGAGTGACTTCACGTAGCAACTGATTGTCTCCGACTCTACGGTGCCCGATAAAGTTTAAAAACGACCCAAAACCTTCCAAAAATTTATTCCCATCATATCGAGGAAGCATTGCCTGTTTCATTAATTAAATGGCACATTTTTTAAGAGATTGCGCAATATTTTGGTGATATTTAAATACAAGGGAAAGAACAATTATCCGTCTTATAAATTTATTTTGCGATAGAAAACAATTTACTCTTTATCTAATTATTCTAAAATGCAATATATACAAATAAATTATCTATATTTTCACCGGTGCTAATTAAGGTCTATTCGTCAAAAAATTTAATTAAATTCTCACCCGCGTTACGGATGCAACACAAACAGAATAGCGCAAACGTGTCGTCTTTGTCGTCGAGCTTCTGTTGTACCGCTCGAGGACACGCGTGCTAGGTTGCTTTCCCGTAGATGCAACAATCCTGCGATTCTGCATTAGCATTGCTCACGCTGCGGAATCGTCTCGACGGAATTGTGTTTGGACGGAAGGTTGATTAATCATTATCATATCTCGTCGCGACTAAGGTAAAGAGAGAGAGAGAGGAGAAAGAGAGAGAGAGAGCGACGTGAATCATTGGTCCATATTGCGCAGTTGATCGAGTCACATGATGAGATAATTCGCGAGATTCTTCCTCGATCTCTTTTTAAATTACACATTTTGTAAAAAACGATCGGGAAATTTGCAACATTGTGATGGCAATGCAGGTGGCATCTTACGTGTTGAAAGAATAAATTTTCTTATTATTTTTATCGTCATCTTGTTAAATTTTTGTCTAAATTAAAAGATTAGTGATTTATACGAATGATATATTATTATTCCCTCCTCAGGATTATGTCGTAGATTTCAAAATTATGTTTACATAAATTGTTATATAATGTTTATATACGGACTTTCTCACAACTTTTTCAATTTATATATGGCATTTTAAAATAATTAATTAAATGAAGAGCAAATTATTTTCTATCGCAATTAACATGTAAACTATGTAAATTAAATGTCAAAATACAACAAAAAAACAGTAATTATGTTATGCAATAGTGTTATGATATCATATAATATTAATATATATATAATATAATATTTATATAATATTTGAATAATGTTTATATAATATTTACATTATTTTCCTCTTTTATACCTATAAATTTGTTGAATCCTTTGTTAATTATTTTGTGGCATTATAAAATATTAAAATTATATAATAATATCCAGTTGTTTTATTCTGCCATTATTGAATGTTGGTTCTTTACAAAGTGTATTAAATTAAATTCTCACCGATATATACAGAGGCCCAAGTGTGATAAACTTGGCAAACGTACATTTCCCATCTATCGAAAACTGATTTGCATTAAGGATGGGCGATCTTTTGAAGAATCAATTCTTTTATATCCGATTCTCGATTTTTTAGATCGATCTTCGATTAATCCAGTGAATCGATTCTTAAGATTAGAGATCGATCCTAAAAAATAAAAGTATAAAATTTATATTACGCCTTGTTTTTTCGTATATATGTTAAGTAAAGAAAACCGCAACAATGCATATAAAATATGCAATACTATGTGCAACACTATATGCAATATATATATATTATATGAATATTTATAAAAAATAAGTAATAAACATATATAACAAGTTATTGATGTTTTGTTTTTATGTGCTATTATTAGAAATAATGTTGTATTGTTAAAAATAATTAATATTTTGTAAAATTAAATAAAGAGATCGATTTCTAATAGATCGATTCTTTAACAGTCGATTTTTTGGCGAATCAATTTTGAAGTCTCCGATCCAAAAAATGGATTCTTTTGGAAAAATCGCCCATCCCTAATTTGCATATCCCATCTCCTGGAACAGCCTGAAAACGAAGATAGGTGCCCTCTGACATGGAAATGGAGAAGTCTGATACCCGGACGCGGTCTCCAGGCGGGGCATGCGCCGACTGTACGTCAGGCATCTGCCGTATCGATCGTGTGTGCGACAGGGATAATAAGAGAGCCCCCGGTAGACCGGGGACCGCGGATGAGAGAAAGCCCAGGAAGGCGCGCGCGTGTGAAAGGAGCCTAAGGTGCGCGCGGCTCCTGCGGCTAGGCAACCCAACTTACACGAGATTACGCCGGAGCCAATAGCACGGCAAGAGCGCCCGTCAAAGGCATATCTCAATGTGTGGTATGAGCCGAGTCTCTAAAAGGGGATTAGAGCTCCTCGTATTCCAGGATATGCGCCCACGTACCTCCTGGCAGACACGTACATCCGTGTGTGGGCGTATGTGTGCCAGGAGCATGCGAGTACATCGAAAGTCTTTGCCGAGGGAACGGATTCCCGATGACGCGATCAAAGAAAAGAGCGAGAGCCGTAGGTGGATAAACGGGCGGATGCGGGAAAGGTGAGACGTGAAAGGATACGTTTTGCGAAATATCTGGAGCGCGCTCGATGGATGTTTTCGACAAGGAGCATTACGCGGATTTAAAGGACAGGATTCTGTACTCAGATCGGACTATTCCTTGATCCATGCGAATTTATCCTGGGAATTAAATCAAAGATAAAAGCGTGCATTTATGGAAAATCAAGTTGTTTAATTAAAGTCGAAAAGATGACAGTTTGCAAGGAGATTTAAGATTTATTAATTATTTTATATATTATCATTTTATTCTATTAAAGTCTATACATTATTTTATTTATATATTATTTATTATTTTTACTTATAATATATTATTATTATCAATATTCAATAATTTAATTTAGCTTTAATTTATGTATTATAATGAACAGAATCTCATGAAATTTGTTAATCTTTATATAGCCTAAATAAATATTTATGATGAATAATTCCTATTATCTCCTATCTCCTATTATTCTCTCTACTCTAAGACCAAAATATATTCATCAATGATTAAATCTTATATTTCAAAATTAAACTGAGGCAATCTCGAAAGAAGATCATGATTAGAATATCAAATGGTTATAATTACACTTGTCAATAGCCAATCAATCACTTCAGTTAATATCGATCGAGCTTCTCGCGATATTTTATAAATGCCATTTCCAATTTAATCGAAACCTATTTACGCTATTATACGAGAGAAATCGATCGTTTACTTTCGAAGTCTTATCCTTTCACCCTGAATTCGACGCGCCGATGCGATCGCGAGAAAACTTTTCGTCGCGAACGAAAGTTCAAGCGTCGAACGAAACTCCGACGATGAAATAGTAGCGGTGTGGGGGCTGGTTTTCAAAGTCGCCGTTGACTTTCACCGTCGCCAATTATACGACGCTTTCGATTTTTGCCGCGAAAAGTCGTATCTTAATTTGAATAAATTTTCGACCGAGGATGCCTCTCCTCCCGCTCCCTTCAACCCCCGGCTCAAGCCGCCGCCGTCCTCTCTCTCTCTCTCTCTCTCTCGAGGGCCCATTCAAACCTCTCCCTTGCTCTCTCCTTCTCGCGACGACGGTGTCGTAAATCGCGAGTTCACTTTCCGCACTTTTCACCTAGTTGGCGCGCCGCCAGGGCGAAGGGGTGAGGTGTTGAAAAAAAAGCTGCGTGGGGAGGCGAGTGGGTGGGAGAATGCCAGGCCGAGAAACTTTACTTTCCGAGGGGTGCGAAACTTCCCCTTTAAGACGCAACCGCGACATTTTACCCCGTTACTACGCGCTTATCCTCCAATTACTTCGCTCGTCTCCACCGACCCCGTTTTTCAGCAAATCGTCGCGTTTCGCCGAGCATATCCGCAAGATTTGTAACGCGAATCAATCGTCGAAAAAACAAGTATATAGAAAGCAAAAATTTCCTCGTGATAAATTTATCTCAAATATCGTGCAAAAATGTGCTTCTTAACAAACTACCTGTTCTCTCCTTTTAATACTCCTTTTAAAATCGATTTTAAATGCCTCATTTTGGATACTGCATTTTTTTAACTGCATTAAAAGATAATTTTCGCAATGAATATTATGAACAATTTTTCGCATAATCTTTTCAAGTATCAAATCTTTTCATTATATATAGAAAATTAATTAAGATTAATTAATTTTACGAGCTATTCGAAAATTCGAAGTCACGAATTGAATGATCGGTCAATAATAATCATTCGAAACGCTCGCTCTATCTCATATATATATATATATATAACGAATACCAAGATTACCGGGCAAATTCCGCACGTGCGGTCACACGGGGTGTATCACCCCCGATGTCCAGTTCGTCTAGTGACGGACCTGCGCGTTTCGCGTGTCGAGATCATACGGCGAAGACCCGGGATCCGATTGGACCGTTGGATTTCGCTGGGGCGGGTTCTAAGCCGGTTTAGGGGCAGTTTACGTGTGGAACCATCAACCCCTCTCCCTCTTTCCTCTCTCACCGCTCTGCGGAGGGTGTGCGGAGGTTCCGACCTGCGGTCACGTGCTGGACAAGACGCAGCCAGCACCCTCGTCACGTTCGGCACGTGGGCCGCACGCGCGCTGTCAGGTGACAGCCAAGATTTATGGGAACGGCCGAGGACATACTCTGGTCACTCTTCATAATTGTTAGGGTCGAGGAAAATTCTTGCATTATCCGATACGTGGGATTATTTCGACTGACGAGACCTCGCGATGTGTATTCATCTATGGAAGAGAGAGATGTTGACGATTAGCGTTTGAAGTAATCCGCCTTTTGCTGTTTAATTAATAATTCTTCAGCGATGCTTACCTTTTACAAGTTTTCACTTTTAATATTTTACACACATTCGTCGATTTGAAAATATATTATTTAATATAATTTATATATTATTCGATATAATATTGTATAATATATATTTAATAAAATATATTATTTAATATAATTTCCAAATGTAACACCTGTGTTTCTGGAACTTTTCAATCTTCTTCAAGTGCTCGCAAAATTATAAATGTGTCTCGGTAAAATGCACAGCTTTCAATTAGGCTTTCAGCATCTGACTATAATATATGGCTCGCTTGAAATACATTACACAAGACTATTATTAGAACTCAGCGATGAATATGTAACATGATTGCGTGGAGAAGTTCTTCACTATAAATAGAAGACAAATGCGAAATAATTAATCCGCTTCTCGCTGGATTATGTATATTAATCCGCGATATGTCGATTCAACGTCATACATATATCTCCTAGCTATACCTGCGGTCGACATATCAATCTTCGACTACAGCGCAATTAATGTCTCATGAATCCACTCACCCTCGATCCAACGAATTTCTCCCTTAAATACATTTCGCAAACCACCCGGGAGACACTTTCAGACATTACATCCAATGTCCCATCCACTGGACAAAAACATAGAGACTACGATTCTTTTCGCGGGCGCGCGCGCGCTCGCGAGGGGGCGGGAGGGGGCGGGAAGGCGAGGGGTGAAAACGGCGGGTCTCGGGGGTTGGTTATGTGACACACGAGCCACCCCTGCGAATGGCCGAGCGGAGCCCGGCCGCCAAACAATCGATATATGCGTTCAAAATGGCCGCCAAGAACGCCACCCACCCCACTCCACGTCTCCCTTTGCCCCGTTCCACGTATACCGCCTTTAACCCCCCGCCCCCTCCCCGCGCCTCACCGCCGTCGCCCCGGAACCCTTCCTCTCAGCCACGGGCCTCTCACCCCCGTCGAGCTCTCTACATCCTTCTCACGTATGCCCCCGAAGCTCTTTAACTTCGGAACCCAGCCACTGACTGCCAACCAGCCAATACTACCCCTGTCGGTCCGCGAGGATGTTCGTTCTCTCTCTCTCTCTCTCTCTCTCTTTCTCGCTCATTCTTGAATTCATCCCCCTTTCGTCTCGTCGCCTTCTTTCCTTTATCTTTCTCGCATTTTTGTCTACATTTTTCATTTCTCTCGGTGCTCCTCTTCCTCCTTTCCCTCGGATATCTGTTCTATTCGCCTCCAACTTGAACGGGCTCGGTCCTTACCCTCAAAAATGACACCCTCGCAGATAGATAAAGCTCGCAAAATTTATTGTCGGGCGCGAAGTGTTGCGACTTTTGCGCAAGTGCCGAATCGCGATGAAGAACAAAGGAGGAGGCCAGGCCGTAATCCAATTTTGGAGGGTGCGAATTTCGATTCTTCATCCGGTCGATCGATCTTAAATTTGGAAATGGCCCGATTTGTTTGTTAATGTACAATTTTAGAGCGATTGAATCATCGTTTTATTTTACATATTTTTAATATGTTTAATTTATACGATATTTGTCGCAATGAGCTTTCATGTATTATCTTGCCAAATGACTATAAATTCTTTTATTTTATAAATTATTTTATTTTATATAATACTTTATAAATTATTTTATAAACTCAATTGCAGAATTATATTCAAATGTTGAACTCCCTCTCTCTCTCTCCAAGACTGAACTGTTCTCTTTCTCTTTGTGGATTTCGAAAAATCTATAATTATATCCGGCATAAACAAAGTTTAGAAGATAAAAGGCGGCGCATATTGAAAAAAAAACCGAATCACTTTTTGTTCTAGCCCTGGATGTATTCCTCGAGGTGAACATTTCATCCAAAGTACTTGGGTATCGAAGAGAACGGGAGGAGACGACAGAGGCGACGAGAAAGTGAAACCGGAAGAGGAAGAAACTGGTGAGTTTATTAAAATATAACGGCGTTATCAGAACGGCCGCGAGAGAGTGAAGGGAGAGGCGTCAGCTTTAAGAGGGAAGTTTTCTTAAGTGTTCTTAATTAGAAGGGACCTGTTGCTTCGGAAAAAACCAGGTCACGGCCGTAGACACGCCGACAACGACGACGACGACGTCCCTATCCTCTCCCCTCTTGTCTCCGCGACGCTCACCACCCCTAACGATCCCCCGACGCCGCAGACTCGTAACAGTCATTATTTTCTTCTTCTTATTCTTCTTCTTCCACTTCTTCTTGTTCGTGCTCCTCATCTTACCTTTCCTCATCGTCGTCAATCTCCTCTTTTCTTTCCTTTTGCTTCTTTTACCGCACACTAGCTTCTTTTTCCACGTCTTTACTTCTTACCCCCCTTCTCCCCTTGGGTGTCACAATGCTCCATAGAATATTTAGCAGGTCGCAGCCTCTTGTTCATGGCTCGTGGAACGTCGTCGCTTTAAAAGAAAGTCACATCGCGACCGAGTGAGTACTCGAGCGTCTTAACGAACGATAATATTCACGTGCTGAGTGTTTCGAGATATTTCGTGGCTGCGAACACTATCTCGATCTCGAAAGGACTGATTGAGACTCGATCTCACTCCGCGATTCGCGATGGACTCGTTCGACTTTTGAAAATTGATATTTTTCAATGGCAGTCTATCTGATACATCGAAACTTTGTGAGCTGTTTATCTTGTTTCACGATGCATTCGCTTGTCTTCACTCAAGTACTTGCATTTCGAGAAATTCTAGGATGTATCAGGAATAACGAGTGTAATTTTATAAAAGAATGCATAATTATAAAAATAAATTTATCATCGATAGCTTGTTTTGCAGAAAATGATGGATACATTTTCCAAAAAAAATACGCTAGTTATTTTAAAACAGATGCTATAAACAATTTCTACAACGCATCAGGCTTAATCATTTCATTTATTTTAAAGAAAATTGTATATAAATATATCCAAGCATTTTTAGTAAATGCAATATAATGTCACGCCATAAATGGAAAAGTATAAAATGTAACCGTTACACACAAGGATTCTAGGCAAATATCGAATCTACCAATTAGGTCAAGTACTCGCGTTTCAAGAAATTTTAGGATGTATCAGGAATAATGATGTACTCACGTCAAAGAATGAATAGTGACAGGAATAAATTCATCATTACACTGGAACATATTTTACAGGAAATTATAATGCAATTTCTAAAAAATATAACAGTTATTTTAACTATAATCAATTATTATAACTCATCAGATTTAATCATTTCGCAAGAAAATTGCACATGTAAATATAATAAAACACTTTTACTAAATACAATGTTATATTATACCGTACGTTGAGATGTGTAAGACGTAACCGTTACAGATACAATTCTAGGCAAATATCGAATCTACCCATTAGGTCACCATAGGTATCCATAATGCATTTCAATGAAAATCGGCGCGCCTATTGTACAGCCTGCTCCAAGACTCTTGTTCGAAGGACCTTGTAACGCGATACCAGTCTCTCGTCGAGAGATCTAGACCTATCCGGCGAAGAAAATGCCGCCCGAAATATCGACGACGAGCAGTTATATACCTCGCGCGCATCTGCCGACGTGGCTTCCGTTCCAGATCCGCGCGAGTATCGACGAAGGTCGAGGAAAAAGAAGAAGAGGAAAAAGAGGAAAAAAATAACGACCGAGATGCAAATTCTTTCTCGCTTCCCGCGCACCCCTTCCGCATCAACCCTCGATTCGCGCCGGTTACGCGTAACGGTTTTTGTCGCGAGGACTTGAAGAGAGAGAAAGAGAGAAGCTAAGAGCAGGAGGGGATGAAGGAAGAGAAACCTCCGTCAAATAAATTTGAATATCGATGCCCATTGAATCCGATCGAAGGGGTTCGGCACAAGTCTCCTTTCACGTTGCGAAAGGGTTGCAATTTGAATATTCTCGTCGGGGTAACTAGGACGCGTATCGTTGGACCGCGAGGAGGAAGGGAGAGGGAGAGGAGGGTTACCGGGAGGGGTACCTCCCCCTTGCTTTTTTTCTCTATTTGTATACTTCGCGAGCGGGCATTGTGCCCGCGAGGAAAACCCAACACCCAGCCACCAGCCCCGAGGCCATTCTGTTCCATTATTAAAGTAATCAGCGTCATTGTGACGGGCGTTCGGTTTTGACTAATACGAGAGTATCGGCGGGAGAGGGGTCCCGATCGGCAGGTAACCCGTTTCCCCAAGGTTACGTCAACTTGACGACGGGAACCGAAGAAACTTCCGCGACTTGGAAAGTCTCGACGACAGAAAATTGGGCTTAAAGTTCTCTTTTCTCGTATATATTGTCGCGTTGCACCTTCGTGCAAGGTAGAATCGCGCAAATTGATCGCAGTTGGAAGGTAAATAGGATAAACGGGACACCTGCATACGAGATGCTGGGATATAGGTATATATTTTAGATTGAAAATCTCTCGTAAAAGAATTTCGCTGAAAAGAAATGCTACCTTGCTACCGATTCTTGAATTAGGTAGCCGCCAGAAGATCAAACCGGCCTAACTTTTGCATTTAGCGTGCGTGGAGAATACGTTACGCAAAAATAACAGACAACTCGACGGAGGGATGTTAAAAATTGCGAGCCGGGCTGCGCATTTGTGTCGGGGCCGGAATTAAAAGCGGCGAGAAAGAGAGAGCCGTCAAGGGCCCTCGACGTGACGCAGGCTATCTCCAAATCGCGAGGCCCATCGAGTGCCCTCGAAGATAAAAATCAAATTCTATACGTAACGACAGAGGTGCGAAGCTCGTGCATGCATGGGTGACCGCATTGTCGGTCCTGGTGACGTCTTAACTAAGTCCTACGTATGTGGAAAAGGGTCGTCCGGGCCAAGGCTCGGATACTCTTCACCGGTCGGTCAGATATCGCGATTTCCCACATCTGCCGCGAGGATGGACGGACGGAATTAGAGTAGATTCTCGTCAGAGTGAACGGATTTAATACAATTCAACGTCACGAACAAGCATAACATTTGCAAAAATTCGCTTAATAGAGTCGCAAAATTCGATTCATTCATCTAAAAGTCTCATTAATCTATTAAAACTTAAATTAAGAATATAACAATTTTGGATTTTTTTTATTATATCAAAAGGATAAATACGTTTCTAAAAATTATGAATGATATTTGTATTTAATAAAGGCAATTTATTTAATAAAGGCAATTATTCCAATTCGATTTGGATTTATAATAAAGGCAATTTATTCCAATTCGATTTGGATTTATTTTTGGAGAATTTACCTAAATAAAAAAAAAATAATTAGAATTTACATTTATGGAGGATTGATTTCAAATTTACCATTTAAAAATCAAAAACAATGAATTAACAATTAAAATATCTGAAGAAAGAAGAAATAAAATTTTGGAAAAAAATGAAATTTGTTTTCTTTTATTTAATTTCTCTCTAGTAAAATCTCTAATAACATATTATTTAGATACTTCAAGATATTTCAGGATATTTAAATTTTTCTCTATCGTTTATTTTGTACATGTACACAATATTACTTCAATAAAATTTATTTATGAGAAAATTATATTTCAATACGAATTTTTATTGTACCTATCACAAATAATCTATTGCAAAATTAAGTGAATAGAAATTGAGATATGTAATAATTTTTTATATCTCATCTCTTTTGATATTTTCATATATTAATACTTTTTATTGCGTTACAGTTATTATTTGCACATCTCACTTGTCGCATTCCACAAACTATCTCGTTGAAAAATCAAAGATCCATTATAGTCGCTCGCTAATCGCAAAAGAGCAGTATCGAATTGAATTTTTTACAGCGGATAAAGAGTCGCATCGACTCGATACTTTCGGCAAATCATTAATTATTGTCATCCATATGAAAATCACATTACGATAAGCAATAGTTGTCAAGCCGACTGCCCCAGAGGGGGAGAGGGAATTTCACGGGGTCTCCTCTCCTCTTCCTTCTCCTCCTCGTTTCTCTGTGAACCGAGGAAAAAAAGCTTCAGGTAGCTCGTTTCTCATATATGGGGGGGCCCCACATCTGGGCGTTAATGTGTGCGTGCGTGCGTGCGTGCGCGCTCGTATCAGGGTAGGAGACGCACATGGGACCCCATGGAATATGCATGCGTTTTGTATTCAGGAATATGTTAACCCTTTCGCTTAGTCTTTCGATTGGCGTGGCGGAGGCAACACCTCGGCGAGGTTGGAGCAACGACGTTCCTTGATTCCTGTCCGCGGCTTTCCTCCAGGTGAGATATTACAGTTTGCACTCTCGCACTTTTCACGCGACGTCCCATACTTTACCGCCCTTGCAAAATCGTTCACGGCAACGGGATATTCGCACAAATTTTATTACGAGCAAGCGCAGAAATTTTTGCGCGCGCAAAAATATTATTTATATAATGATATCTAAAATATCTTTCAAATATATATAATAATAATTTTTATGACATAATGGTTAACATTTATTATATGATTAAATATATATATTAATTAATATTATATATTATTAAAGATATATTTTATAATAAATATAAAATTGACAAAAAATATGTTGACAATATCATGTCGATTTTATTTTATTATGATCACGCTTGAATAATGCTTTTATCGATAAGTGACATTGCATATAGAATAATCCATTAAATGATTTTCATCGAGCGAAAACGTATTTCATGGAGAAAAGTCAATTTGACTTGTTGTATATTTGAAAATGTTTATATATTGATACTTCAAAAAGCAAAGCTTTTAGCAATTTTGATGCCAATACGCACATGATACTTGTTGCAATATGAAAGTAATGCCAAAGTAATATTATACACGAAGATAGTCATATAATAGAACCATCTTAAAAATATACATCCATCGACAAAATGGCGTGATAAACCTCCGGTCGTTAAGGAACACTCGAATTCCAGTATTGCGATAAATCGTTTTATTATGACTCGAGGGGGATAGAGATAAAATATTATTTGTCGCGAATTTGTTTCGTAAAAAAGACGCAATTACATGGGAAAATAAAATGATATCAAATATTCTGAAATTTTCTGCCAAATTTCGTTTGCTATTAGAATGATTACAACGTCGCTAATAAAATTGTTCCCATCTTAAATTATATTTAATTGTTAATCACGAATATAATTAAACATTGTGCTTAACATATGCATCTTTGTTTCATAATAATTTTTTGAGAATATTTTCTTTTCTATCCAAATTTATGCTTTTTTAGTTTTCGTAATATTTAATAAAATATTTCCTCTTCTTGGGTTTACCCTACAGATTTCTTCAATTCTTTTGTAGACATATATAATTATATTTATTCAGATTAATTATATATTCAGATATAAATTATTTATTCGGACTTTTATTCAGATTTATTTATTCAGATATAAATATAAAATTGTAAACAATTTAAATTGATCGTTAACATGTTTAATTTTCCAAAATCTTTCAACTGCTAAGTTTGAATATTGAAAAGAAATTTGCCTAAACGTTCGAGGAGCTTCAGTAGTCCGATTCGAAAATGACGGAGCCATTTTGTAAAAGTTACCCTTCTATAAGCTTCGCCGGCCATCTCTGCACCCCCGCGGGCGCCATCCCGAATTCATATTCCGTCCAATTGCCTCGAACCGACGCGCTCACCCCAGACACCCCACTGGCAGGCAGTTGACCGCTGGTCAGTTCTCGTTTGACCGGAAATAATTCGATTCTCGACGATAGCCCGAAACCTTTAGAATTAAATCGTGCAAGCAGGAAATTTGAGCGGGCATTAAATAAAAGCTTCACCACCCGCGGCGTTCAAAGTCTTTTCTTTCATTCGACATCTTTCATAATAATTAAAAAAAAATTCTTGAAAATTAAATAATAAAATTATAATTAATACGTTAGTGAAACACGATTGGGAGTATTTTAAAAAGAATCGGCATAACGATGTTTATACGTCGAGTGTATCAGTGACTTGTATCATCGATTCCTCTCGCAATGTTCATTTTCCTTATATAAATTCCGTGTCGTCGCCGCTTCTCCGCATCGCGCTTATCTTCTCCATTATTCATTATCAACGTCGGCGAATTAGCCACGGTGACGCACCTAATATTCAAATTACGCGACAGACTGTCACTCAATTGAAAATTCCGTCGCGGCAACCGCTGTTTGACAGGTACGGTTTCACGTGGCTCGCGCATAAAACTATCCGGGTGAGTACTCGCTCGGGACGGATATTAATTTTCGCAGGCTCGAGACGAGACGGTAGGTGCTAATAAACGATTAAACATCGACCCATCGATAAATCACTCGCAGAATACGGTGCCTCGGGCGCGTGCCGTGAAAAGGAGTGACCGAACATTATCGTCGGCCCGAGTCCAGGTTACCAGACGAAAGAGGAGAAAGAGAAAGATAGAGAAAAAAGAGAGATAGAGGCAGAGAGAAAGAGAAAAAGAGAGAGAGAGAGAGAAAGGGAGATCCGATTGACGGTTGAATTTCCGGTTTTAGTCCCTCCGGATACCTCGGCAAGGGTCAGCCGGGCCTCCTGACCCAGGTCGAGGGTCAGCCCAAACAACCTTTCCTCAGAGTCAGCCCACCGCGTATTACGATTCTGATTTACGGCCCGCGTTACCATGCTCGATCTGCGAACAGCCGAGAGTCGGTGACCAGAAGGTGACCAGGTCGACAGTGACGTAGTCCGACAGTGACCAATTAATCTCGATTCAAGCCTCGCACCGTGAATATTTCTTAATGGACAGGGAAAAAAGATATAGAGCAAAAAATGTATTTTTATAAAATACAATTTTTTTTTTGTGGAAAAACCAACAAGCCTGTCTTTTTCAAATTTTTTTCCAGATATTTAACATGTTTGGTTGAAAGTAGACTTTTCATTATTTCTGGTTTTTCAAATGATGAATTTATAAACTAATCAACATAATTTTAAATATACATAAATCGCATTAGCGATATAATTGTGTAATTATTATTTTTAATTAAGTAAATTCTCCAAGAGCAAATCAAAATTAAACTTGAATGAATTGTCCATAGATACAGAGTTTATAGTTTTTAAAAATACATTTTAATCACTATTTTAATATAATAAAAAAGAAAGGCTCTAAATTTAAAGCTCTTATATTTTTAATTAATCTTTTTCAAAATAATTTTAGCTAGACTAATAAAATTTTTGTGATATCAAAAATTGATTTGAATAAGCTTGTAATTCAAAATGTTAAATTAGTAATTAAAATTACTTTTAGAAAAAAATCAAAATATAAGAACTTTAGAGTTTTCTTCATTCTATTGATGAAGAATATAAAAAAAATAATATTATATTAAAAAAAAAATAATGAGAAAAACAAATTTATTTTTCAATTTATTATTCAATTTGTTTTCTATTAGAAAAACGATTTATTCGATCTATGCGTTTAAGATTCTGTTCTTAGTGAAGCAGAATTATACTAAGAAAGAAATATAAAAAAAATTAAATCCTAAGAAATCAAAAATTAAAAGACGTTACAATCTCAAGTCTTGGTCATTTTAAATGATTTGTAATTTCGACAAAATCTTCCCGTCAGAATTCTTTATATACATATAAATATGTATGCGTCATGTAAGACAAAATTTTAAAGAATTGTGTGCAACATATTCATATATATAAAATACATATAAGATATAAAATTGTAGCGTTAGAAATTCTATTGTCAAATGATAAATCATTTAAAATGAGCTTAATAAGACACGAGAATGTATTCAGGATACATAAACGATGAAATTTAATCAATTTTATCCCTAACAATCTTACAAAGACCAGAAATATCTTGATTAATTACGTATTAATATCATCGAAATCTAATTAAGCCAACGCGCGATGCGCGGGATTACAAGAAGCGAGCAATTAGTGGCAAACATCGACTATACGTCGCTGCAATCTTACGAAAGAGCGAAAGGATTGGATGGGGGTGGGAGGCTGGAGGACGGAGCGAGGGATAAGAAACTCTTCGAAAACGGACTACTACAATTTGACGGGCTCCGACGCGAATCCCCCGCTCGCGGGGGGGTTGAAAGACGAGTTTAGAGAGAGCAATGACGGGGAGATTTCTAAGAAGCGATGCCAAACACAAATTGGCGCAAATTGGCGGCGGTTTCCGCGCAGGACGCGCCACGCAAGTCTGCATAAGACGCTAAGCCACCGGCAAGCAATTGCAAAGTCTCGCTACATCGAGCCGCTCTCGGAGTTTAGACGTGAGGGCCGAAAGAGGACGGGGAGAGAAGTAGAATAGACAGAAGGTAGAGTCGGAGGGAACAGCTACGGTGAAACACACAGAATAGACAGGAGGTGGGGAAACGCGAGGGAGAGAGAGGGGGACGGGGTGGAGATCGTTAGGCGTCTTACGTCTTGCATCCTGCCAGGACGACGAGGGCTTTATCGTGCACCGTTGCACGTACAGCGTGCTCCTTCTGCTCCTCCGGTACATGTACGCGCGAGGACGTACGGTAGGGTGGTTTTGGCAGGGCCCACCCGCCCGCGCCTCGACCCCGAAAACCACCCCGGTAGCGAGGGTCACAAGCCGACGTTGCACCGGTTCAAGGCGTCAACATTGCTCCTAAAATCCGTATTTTTCTGTCGGAAAAGAACCCTCCCTCCAGCTCAAGGTTGCCGACGACATCCGATCGATATCGAAATCGATCTTGTACACAAATATCTTTATCTCGAGTGACTTGTATCGCTCGAGATAAAGATTATTGTGATATTTAGCATCTGAATATTTATCTATACGAAAAGTTCCCGAGCAGATTGACAAATAAATTTCCACGACGATCGGAGATGCGCGCGATTGTTCTCGCTACAGATTGTCTCCAGGAGTTGCCATCGGTCTTTTTCCGCGGGAACCGCATAAGGAGCGGAAATTAGAGAAACTTCCGAGAGACTGAGCGGCTCGAGTACTTCCCTAGGTACTTCCTTGACGAAGCAAGTTCGAAACTGCTTCGTTGGGTATTCCTTATTGACTGGCAGGCAGTGGGAACGGGACATCTTGCGGCGCGCCAGAGGGAGGGAGGGTTGCTTAGGCAACTTGAAATTAATTTCAAACGCAGGGAGAAACAATACCTAATACCGACGCGAGTCGCGTTCCACTATGATAATTATTTTTCGACGAGCATCCCCCAGAAATCTCTCCCCGTCGTCGAATATGTCGCGACATTTCAAAGGTTGCCTGTCAGAGACGTGAAACGTCTCGCGAACCCAATAGATTTCTACGTCATTAACGTCAAGAGAGAGAAAGAGAGAGGGGGGCTTGAAAGCATCGAGTATAATTGATAATCGTCTTTTAATCTTTTGTATTTAAAGGATAAATTAAGAATGTTTTGTATGTATAATCCTAGCAAAAAATAGCTGAAAATCAATATTAACAAATATATCCACTTTTGGTGTATTTTGAGTACAAAATTGTGTGGAATATTACAATTTGATCTTGACTAGAGAGCGGAGATGTATTTTTCAATATTTATTGCGTGTTTACTGAAATATTTCGAATTTTGTTAATCGAAATGATTAACTTTTGGCAGAGAATTTCGCCTTGTGACAGATACATGGCTAACTTGATTGAATTATATTTAATATCTTTTTAACCAGTTAGTACTTGTATAATATTATTTGACCAAATATTTCCTCTGTATCTAAACTTTTGCAAATTTTCAACAAATTCTGAATATTATTCCCATGTGTTTTTATCATTTGAATCGATCTGATTATACGTTTCCCATAAGAACACATGTTAATTTGGTGCAAATTAAAATCCTTACAACTTGCGAATGCTTTAGTGAATCGATTTAAAAATTGTACTGAACATTCTAAACATATGTACGGACATTCTGTACAATTTTCATTAAATTCTCAATATTTGGAAAAATAGATACAAAACATCCTTCAGGAAGCGGTTATTTTTTAATCTTCGATGCCGAAGGGTTCCCGGCGAATTTTCTCGTGGAACGAGAACTCTGCGTCGCGCAAAAAGGATTAACACGAGATATTAATTGCTTCGCCTAACGAGTATCGTTTGGCGAAATACGAGCATGCGATGTTAATGGAATTCGACCCGGACGAGGTGGTTTCGAGATTCCATCTACTAGAGCGCGGAGAAAGACAAGGAAATGCGAAACCACCGTACAAAGAGAAGGAGAGAGCTCGTGTAATTACGACGTGAAGACTCGGTGCTGAGGCTGCTGCAGTTTCGTACTTTGGTAAGGCTCCCGTGCAAGCATTCGCGCAGCCCCGAGGACACGAAACATCCTTTCTGGAGACGCCTCCGGGTCTCGTCGAGCACGAGGTTTCCTCTATTCCACGTAACACTCTCGCGCACTTAATCGTGTCGCATCTTGTTCCCCGATATATACGCGGATGTACGCGCAAAATATAACGAACCAACCGTAAAACCTTAATTCTAATGCTGCTCGATCAGCAATAAGATCATGTGGCGCAAAAGATTTTATTTATAGCCAGTTTGTATTCGATGAGAAACTATCATGATCCATGAAAAGAAGCTATCAAAGATGATTGATCCGATAATTAACTGAATGGCAAATTGTGTGTGACTGCTAATTAATTTGATTTAAAAATCTGAAATATATTTTTCATGAGTATTTACATCTCGGTGAGTCAAGTTTCAAACAACTTTTCTTCTTCCTTTCTTTCTGGAATTTTATCTAAATACTTTCCTGGCAAGGATTTCATTAGATTGGAACGTTATACAGATATGCGTTATGATTATTACATAATAATTCCGCGACAGAAGCTCGTTTGTCTAAATCACGCATCGAGATCTAATTATCTAAACTGATAGAATTAATTAGAATTAATTCAATCTCGCAGCAAACTTCCAAAAATTATGAATTAATATTTGTCGAGATTGTCCGACATCAATATTCATTCAAATTATGAATCTCGTCTCGTCAGGATGTATTGGACGGACCGTCTGTCTCAAAAGTTAATCCAAAGTACCAAAAAATTAAAGTTGGGCAGAATTCTAATTGATTAAAAATTTTTAAAAAATCACGAAATCATACTTCAAAGTATTCTTTAATATAAATAGGTCTTAATTTCCAAGAAAATGTTGCCACGTTTTATCATCAGTATTGCGTCGAACCGATAATCACAGTTATTTTTTAATAATAATTTCAAAACGAGCAAGTAAATCGTTGGAAAACTTTGTGGAAACATTTTTACATGTATGAAGAATATAATATTACCGAATGAAATTTTTATCATTGTTTTTTATAATTTGTGAATAATTTATTACCTGTCTCTTGAACGTTCACATAAGATCCTATGTTAAAATCGCAAAATTCAAAAATTAATAATTTTTAAAGAAGCGAGTAAAAAAATTTGAAATAATTCACGACGATTTAGAATGTTATTGAGAATGTTAAATTAAAAATTCACGGCGATCATTGATTGTAATATATCTCCAATACATCCTTAAGCCGCAATGTTTGATCGTCCAACCATAATGATATATCTTCCCCAATTCCTCCCCATCGTCTCGAAACGCGAAATATACCTATCATCGCGCTTTCGACGGACAGCCTGACGTTCGATGATCGAACGAACTTCAAAGCCAGGAGGAACCAATGATTTCCGCTCGAGGAACGACAAATCCTATCCCCCTTTCTGTTCTTCGCTCCCCCTCCTCCGCTATCCGCGACCGGGAATCCATGTGCGTGGGAGATCCCGTGGGATCAGGGTCTCTGGCCGTCTTAACCGGCAACACGATGGATCCCCTCTTTGGCAAGCCCAGAAGGTTACCATGACGACCAACACGTGACGTAACCACCCACCCTCGTGCCCGCTGAAACAAATGAAGGCACGTCCTTACCCCACTGCCGCCTGGCCACCATCGCCGCCACTGCCTGGTTCTTCTCCTCTTGTCACTATATTCGCTCTGTCTCTTTCCTCCTCCCTTTTCTCCGTTTTTGTGTCACCTTCCGAGAGGATGTCCAGGGTGTAGGACGGTAGTGATGAAGAAGGCCCCAAGAAATGTTGGGATGCAAACATTAGGTGGCGGAGAAAATAATTTTCTACAGACTGATGATCAGTCATTGTTGGGGATTTTATATTGTCAAAGTTGTTATGTAAAAGAGTCGACGATATACACATCTTTACACATTATTTTTAGAGATTACTTTAAAATATTTAATAATATCCGGTGAATGACAAGCAAAATGTGAATTAAAAGTTGAATTTTAGCCATGCATCGCGAGGATATCGTTTGCGTATAAAGTCGCAAGTATCTGGTATTGTCTATCAGGTCGCTTGTATACGCGAGATACATGCTAGTCGTACTTTGATTGTGATCTGTCCTCTTTCTTCTAGAGTATATCTTCGCCATCTTTTCGATTTGACGCCGAGGAACTCGATTTCGATTTCTCACCAAATCTCTTTACCGATTTTTCCAATTCTCTCTATCTTTTCCTTTTTCCCCTTTCGCTTACTCAACCAACCTCTTTCTGCGATTTGGCGAATCCAGGACGTCATCCTTCGGCAGGAATGCATAATGAAAGGACGCGAAGAAAGGAAACAAACTTCGAAAGAGTGCCCGAAGGGACGGAAGTCGAGGTGTAAAAGGCCGGAAAAATATTCCCAAATCTTTCGTCAAGTCTACCAGCGTTCATTAGCTCCGAGTGATATTCCCTCTTACACGAATGCAAATTTTTGGAAGAGATTTGTCGCAAACTTTTGCGACATTATCGTTAAAAAAATTTATAAAAAATAGGTCCTCGAATTTTAAAAAGCGAAATATTTGATTAGAAAAAATGTTTTGCTATGAATTAAATCTTGCACAATTTATTTATTAATTTATTTTAATTTATTATAAAAAAATTAATTTATTATAAAATCAGCCCAATTAAGCGGCGATAGATGACCTCGATTTAACATAATTACGAAGCAAAACGAAAGTAGAATGTGTAAGGAAATTGTAATGTGACGTAAGCGCGTGAAATTCTATCGACATTCACGAGGTATCTCGCAAAAGAATCACAGACGGACGTAACAGGGATAATTCGGAGCAAAGGAAAAAGGGGGTAGATAAAGAGAAAGAGAGAGAGAGAGATAGGGAGGAGGAGAGAATTCCGTATTAGCAGCCGCCTTTGATGAAATTCGCTCTTCGATTCCTTCCAGCCCATCGCTCTCTCTTCGTATGCGCGGCCTCTTATTCCTCTTTCTCGTTCAAGCAATATGACGCGTCGGGGATAGGGGGATGTCTTGGCGCCGCGTGCGCGTGACACGCTCGAATTCCCTTCCTTCGGGGGTCAATTTCCCCCGCGAGAGACGTCAAGAGTCCACGGCCCCGGAATTCCGCTCGAATTTAATGTAGAAACCTAGACGAGAGAACTAATTTTCGAAAAGAATAGAAACTACCCTGCCTGTCGCGCGAACGAGAGAGGCTTCGGAAGATTTGTTTCTTTATTGCAGCTAGTAAAATCTTTCTCGATATGTCGGAGGAAAAGAGAAATATTTTTGTCACGAGTTCGGATAAATAACTTCTCTAATCTTTGCCTTATTTTAATATTAATAAATACATATATATAATTTGTAATTAAATAATATTAATTAAATAATAGTAATTTGTATTAATTTTTTTAATTTTGTGTAGATTAATAATTATATAATATGATGAGTGAACAATGTAACTATCGCAAATAAAAACGTATAAATTTACGCCAAATTTTTATAAAACATTTTTATTTTAAAACAGCTGATTGATCTCACTCGTCAAAATTATTTCTACACCTTGCGATTTAAAATAATAATAATATTATTTCACGAAACAAAATCATTGCTCTTTCTTTTCTTATAAATTTCAATCTTTTGCTTGCTTAATCTTTGTAGTATCTTTTATAAATATATATGAGAGAATCGATTAGAACCGATAGATTAAAATTGGCTGACGATGCTTAGCAAATAATATAGTGATAATATAATTAATGATATAATTGAACTGTGTTAGATTCGCAAGTGCAGACAATCGACTGTTGAGACTTGGCATCGAGACACATTCAATGTGTCTCGATGCCAATTAATCGGAAAATAATTAGCCCCAAGGTCGGGATATAAGCTATCGTCGAGGACTCGCAGGAGTGGAACAAGAGGGAAATCGGGGGTCGATCGGCACAAATCGGGTGTCACAAGTTGAGCCATTATCCCTTCAGATTGGTTATTTTCGGTAAATACCATTTTGAAAAGCCAATAATGCTGTTCCCCATTGTATCGGCTTCTCTCTAGCGATCGTGGTTTCTCCATCTCGCTCCAGCTCGCGATTTTCGCCAACGTCTCGCTCGTCCTGTCCTCGTCTCTCCACGGGGTGTCCCGACAACACAAACCGACAAAAGTAATCCCGAAAACGGCACAGGTGATGCAGCCTCCAGTGGGAAAAAAAAGCGGGTTCGGAACTTACTGCGGAAAACACGCCGCGAGGGGAAACCCCGATCCAGGTAACGGGTTGAGTCTGTTTGAGGAAGAGAGAGAAAGATAAAAGTATACCTGCAACAGTTTATCGCGCATATCGGGAAATCTGAAGAGCAGGGTATAAAGGGGTTCGGATATGCGAAGCCCAATTTTCGAAGAGCGGGGTTGACGAGTTCCATACAGGAGAGAGAGGGAAGAAGTTTGAAAAAGGGTGGCTCGAGAGAATCAGTAAGTCACGATCTGCGGATACCTTAATGTTTCGCGTGAAATACTGCATCAAAATTGAGAGGAACGGAACAAGAAAAGAAGACTCTGCGAATTTCAAACAAAGATACAAGCTAAAAAATACGAGAAAATTAACGCCTAATTAATTATAGATAAAAATGACGATATAAGACGATTTGATATAAGATTCCTGAACGATAAATTAGATCGTATAAATCGATGAGAGATCTTTTTAAAAGGGATGCGGTTCATTGAGTCGCTCGTTTTTGAATGGTTCAAGCTCGTTTATCGAGGCTTCAACGTCAAATTACAAGTCGGCGCGGTCTTCGCGGAAAGTTCTATAACAACGTCGGCGTAATAAACTTGGGCGGGTATAATGATGACAGCGAATGTGCACGAATTCGACACATGCACCTTCGTGTACTTAGCAAATTAACATACTTTTTCGTCACGAAAACACGAGCGAAAATTACATATAACGTATAAATCTCCAAAAATAATTATTTCATCTGTAAAAATCCACGCGCGATAAAAATCACGATTCCCTCAGTCTTTCATTTATTAGAACCAAACGATGATCGTTTCGGATACCTTCAGATTTTATTTGTTTTTTTACAATGATTATTTATTTGTGAAAAATCATATATTTTTGAAAAATAATTATTTCATCTGTAAAAAATCCACGCGCGATAAAAATCACGATTCCCTCAGTCTTTCATTTATTAGAACTAAACGATGATCGTTTCGGATACCTTCAAATTTTATTTGTATTTTTTTACAATAATTATTTATTTGTGAAAAATCGTATATTTTTGAGGGAGAAATAATTGTGAATCTGCGAAATACCTTTACAATTAAGGGCGTTAAACGATCGTTCAGCTTATCGAAAATTCGCAACGTGAAACCAGCGCTTAAGAAACGCGAGAGATATGATAATCTCGCACATCACAGCCGTAGACTGTCGAGTTTCTGGTCTCGAGTTTCAAAGAAAAGAAAATATCACTCTTGGAAAAAGGGAAATGAGGAAGTAAAGAGGCGTGTAAAATCCGTGCCGACGATGCAGCTGTAAAGAGTAAGCGAGAGGAGCAAAATGAAGAGAGAGAGAGAGGAGGTAGGAGGATGGAAGTGCAAGCGTTAAAAGAAGGAAAAAGAGAAGCCAAGGTGAACCTCCCCTCGAGGCGTCGGCCTTGAACTACATTTTTAATTGCGACTTTCTCGCGCACCTCCCACCCTGGCCTCTCCTCAGCGAGCTTCTCCAGATGATAAGAACAAAAGGGAAACAGTTTTCCGTCGACGCAGACGCCTACCATCGCTTCCCCCCTCGCCTCTAGATCCTATAACACCCCCGCCTACCCCAGTTTTCGCTCTCCCTCTCCCCCCCCCGCGTCAAGTCGCCCCTCTCTCTCGCCAAAGGTAGGGGGCCAACTTTTGCCCCCTACCTTTTCGCCGATCCCATCCCCCGCCTCTCACCCCCTCGTGTCTGCACGACCCACCCCTTTCCTCCGTGCAACAAGTAGCGCGTTCATTTAAGACATGTCGGCGTTCTTTTGTTCGTTTTAAAAAGCCAAAGCACCGGTAAAGTTCTGCTTTAAGGAGGCAAGACCGTTATCCCCACCGCGAGGTAAGATCGCGGGGTGGCTGGCGGAAGTCTGTTCCGCTAGCATGCCAACGGATACAGTTTATGTTCGTGTCTTCTGGCTTTTTATCCTCGTTATCGACTCACCCTTATTCTCGACCGCAATTAAAAAATTGTCGTCATTTGTCGTTCGCGAAACTCGCCTTTCGCCGAGAATTTACTCCACCCTTCCGCCATATTTATTTATATTTGTTATTTGATTCACGAAAATTAAAAATACTATCGGCATCGTCAAGATAATGAGATACCGAGACATTTAGTATTACTTTGGACGGCATCCTATCTCATCGATTCAGATATGTAACACCTTTTGTTATAATTTTACCACATCACTTTTGCGCTGAAGATGACCCAAAAATATGAAATCGAAACGTTCGTTATTCCTTCGTTTAATTTTAATTTTATTTTTACTTGTCTCATGCTTTTTTGTATAATAAATAAATAAATGTGTCATAACATCGACGCTCGATTCGTATTGCTATTGAAACTACTTTGTTAATTTTATATTTCGAGTCTACCTTTATTATTTAAAAATATTAATCGAAAGACTTCTATCGAGGACGCAACCAGCTAGTTGTTACAGTTCTATTAGAAACATTTTAACGAGAGAAAAGGAGACTAAAGAGGGCCAAAAGTGGGACAGGTTGTCCCGCAAGGGTCTCGGCATATGGCTCGATCGCGTCTGATATCCACCTAGTTAGCGCTGGCTCATGCGGCTGGCATACTTGGTACGGAAATGCCATATATTCGATCGGAGACGCCTCATCCCAGCATCCCATTGAGCATCCATTCAATGGACCATCTCGCTTCGTTAACCAGCCTGTCTCGCATTTTTTATCCATCACCTATAAAACGTTCCCGCGGAAGGTACAACCCTTTTTCTCGCAATTTGAATACATTGTACCCTCGGCCGACATACATATGTATATCCGACCGATACTCTTTCCCTTCCTCGCCCCCCCCCCCCTCTTCCAACCCCTCGAAGCGTTCCTTCCTGGTTCCTCTCTCTCTCCCTCTGTCTCCCTTCTTCGTCTCTCTTCCTCTTTCCCCCGCGACTCGCACGCATATCGCAGTTTCTACCTGGCTAACCCTACGGGGGGTTTTGTTGTAGCTTGACCGAGTTTTTCCTCCTTTCTTCCATTCTTTTTTTTCTCGCCCCTCCTCCCCGCGCGCCCCTTACAATGCATCTGATTTTGATTTATATGACGCGACCGACAGCTCGAATCGGCAACGGGAGAGGGAGGGCGAGGGGTCCCGCGGGATGCGTGGAAATTATAAATTCATGCATCCCGCGTGCGTTTGTATAATGCGTGCACGCATATGGGAATCCCGAGATTCTCGTGCGGCTCGTCTCCGCGTTTCGGGGACCCCCCGAATCGCAATCCCGTCCCTTTCCCCGGTTCCGATGGCTTTTTATGTGTCACCCTTTTTGCTCCGGCGAATATGAAAACGATTTCGATGACGCGCGGAAACGCCTAGAGGCATTGTTCACCGAAGCATCCTCCGACGATTGAAGCTGCATAAATATTTCGACGGACGGATGAACGGTTGGAAAAACTGCGAGCAATGCGACTGTGTTGGACCAAAAAAAAAAAAAGAATAGTTTATGATGAAGCTAGGATTGTATGAGATATTAATAGTCTTGACATTGTCTTGGGTTATCTCGAAATTTAAAAATCGAAACAAAATTTATAATCGATTTTAAAGACACTATTAAAATTAATCTTGTCAGGATTATTGATTTTGAAAAAAAGCTAAAATATGTACATTTGCAAATTAAATAAAAAAAATTGCATTATTTTATTATACAGAGGAATTTAAAACAGTTTAATAAATAAAAATGTTTTTAGCAACAAATTTATAGAAACTATAAAATAATTAAGTATATTTTTTTCTATAAAAATTCACTCGAGACGAGATTCAAATTTTCGATATCGAATATATTTACAAATATTGTATCCCTTATTGAATTTAATGCAATCTAATAAAAACTGATTGACATTTTTCTGAAAAGGCGTGTTAGTTTTAAATTGAAACGCGACTCGATCGACGTTTAATGCGGATCCTTTGTTTATTTCACCTTTATCTCCCTCTACGCACAATTTTCTATTAATAAGGCAATCGCGGCACGTTTCTTCATCTAAATTACGTTGACGTGAATTACGTTGATGACGCGCACAATTCCTCCGTCGCGTTTCATTCTGGTCCCCTCGCGTTTCCGCCGCAGACGTCACTCGAGAGAGCCGAAGAGTCCTACTCCCTGATCCGCGCGTTATCAGGACACGTGACATCGCGAAATCGCGATTCAGAATTAAGCACGTACATAATTCCGACCTAATCCGGCCTGATTTGGCCTCGTAGGCATCAGAGGCATCAGAAGCATAATTCCGTTCGTGTCGTCTCCTCGATGTCGTCGGTCCTTGCCTCACCTAAAGACGGCTGCGCGCCATCAATAACTGATATCCGTCTTCCGCTTAAAGACCCCGAGGTCCCAGAACCCTCGTGACACACATAAGCATATACATTTGCGTATTCACCATCTCTACGAGACGCCAACAGACAGACGGATCAGCAACGTGGCTAATGGGAGCGGAAAGTTCCTCGATCCGTCGGAATTAATAATGGGTCTAACGGGAACGTGATCTCTTTCTCTGTCGGGAAGAAACTGTGAAAAAGATGCCGTGCCATGACGGGACCGTAGAAATTCGAGACACACCCTTTCGGAGACTTTTCACGCAACCCTTTGCTTCGCAACCCTCTCGCGAAGGATGCGCGTGGAAACTCCTCTGGGATTCTAGTTTATATGTGTCTCTCTCTTTCTCTTTCTTGTTGATCCGAAAAATTCTCTACGTGATGCTCCATCCGGCGAAGGTTCCTCGAGAATCGCTTCAAAGGGTTACGGGAGGATTACGAGGCATCGAAAAATATTCCCATGTAAATGAGTGACGGGAGTTGAGAAGATTTGAATAGGGAATAATTGGTTTTTTCGTGATCGAAAGGCTGAGGTAACAATGCGTCGAGACACGTGAGAAAAAATGTATAATTTACATCTATTCACGGATTTGATTACACGATACAAGCTCTGGTGAAAGCTCTGTTGACTTAAAATCACACAATCTCGTATTAATTCGTACTCGAGTTTACTACTTTTATAAAGCTGCTATCATTCGTGTCAGAAAATATAATAATATAATATATTTATGTTAGATATTATTAAGTAACATGATTTTAAGCGTGAAATCTGTCTCGATTACTAGTCGTGAGAGCTGACGTAATTTCAAAATTATAGAAGCATCTCGAGATTACGATTTAAAATGTTGTTCGCTGCGGTCTTGGCGTATTATATGCGTTTAATTACATAATTTTATTTACAATAACCAACAGGCTTATCTCAAATACTCAAGTTCGGAAGCTATTGAGAATAGAGACAAAAGTTGACGGGGGTATCCGTTGCGAGGAGCTAGAATAACGTCTCTCGTCATCATCTCTCAGGAAGATCCATGGCAAAGTAGTTAGGAAAATATCTTACTTAAGAGAAAGTTCGTCGACCGACAAGGGAGGATGAGGGATAAGGAAGGGGGGTAGAGGGGGGATGGGAGGGATGGTAAAGCGGCGAGGATCGTTGCGAGCGACCCTGGCCCAGAAACAAAAGCGAGAAGAAGCTTGTGAATAATTCAACTACGCGGGAAATGAGGAAAGAGTTCGTCGTGAGAAGTTTCCGCCAAGAATTTTACGCGCGCTCTTTGATCGCGTCGCGCCCTTGAAAGTCGCGATCCAGGGGGTGAGGGGGTTACAAGTTACGATTAAATCTTATAAAGCCGTTCGCTACTCTTTCTCGAGCCGATTCATTCCGCGAGAGTATCCTTCGATACATCCTTTTACGCAGGGTGGTTTCTCCAACGGGACGTCTTCCCTTCTTCCTCTGGAAATATTTTCATCGCAGGGCAAAAAACATTTTGTGTTTCTGTTAAAATTTTCTCGTGTAAAAATTTTTGTGTTAAATTTTTTTAACATACTCTTATGTTAATGTAACATATTATCGTTGCGTTATTTTGACATTTCTCCGTTGAGTTAATATTCACCGTTTCTAAGAGTTAAAACAACACAATTAATATGTAAATGCACGAATTTTTGATGAAATATATGTTAAAATGAACAGATAAGTTGTGTTACTTTTCTATCTATAACAGTTTCCATATGTTAAATCGACATATCTCTTCTGTTATTTATCATAAAAATGTAAGAATAACATTTTCTTTTAATTAAATTTAACATTATAAATATGTTAATTCAACATAAACCTTATTTCCAGATAAAGCTTAAGCGTTACACTTTTGCGTTAATTTTTAAACATATTACTTGTGTTATTTATTTACATGCTTGCCTTCTGTTAACATTAAAATTAGAGTGGATAAATTGGGACATGTGAAATATGTTAAATTTAACACAAAATTTTTTACTGTGCGGACACTGTTTCTTCGCAGCATCGTAATTTGCAGAATATCGCGGGGTGATCGAGTCAGAATCCTTATTGCGGAGGGGCCGAAGGGGTCTCGGGGAGGAAATTCTCGGGGTGTCCTCCGAAAGGTGCGCGCCGAAGGGGTCCAACCGGGCGAGCGGGAAGGGGCGCGGACGCCAAAGGAGCGTAAAACAAAGAGCCGCGGGGACAAATTATGAATTCAAACGGCCGGCCTTTGTCTCGCGGTGTTTATTTCTTTGTTTTTGCGCGAACCGCATTGTTTCGCGAGCTAGACAACGCGAGGGAGGGAGGCGGAGGGAACCGAGCAGGATAAAGCCCGGTGCCCGGGCTTTGTGGGACCTTCGGCGGCTTTGTGTCGTACCTTACCGGCTTCACATTCGCGACTTTTCTTCCTTCTCCCTCACCCCCTCCCTTCTTTTTGTTCGCGTATGTCGTTGAGTCGCGTGTCTCATCGACTGGCAGAATTTGCGGTCCCCGAATCGGGCCCCGAGAAAGAGAGATCTGCCGACAATTTGCAGTTATTCCTCCTCCATCAATTTTTCTCGTTTATTAAAACTGCTCGTCAAACAGAAATATTATCATTCACGGAATAATAATGAAACCGAATAATAATAAAAAAATGTAATGAATAAATTAATGAAAAAAATTATTTTAAAAAATGTAATAAATTTAAACTCTTTTTACACAAAACTTGTTAATTAATATTAGAGATGTAAACCTTTTTCCAATAGAAAACAATGATAATTATTTCAATCTATCAATTAAAAAATTAAAAATAACTTGCAGAATCTGGAAAGTTAAAAAATCGACTTGCAATATAAAGATATTAAATATCTGAAAAAAAAAAATAAATCTTGTTTCTTTCACAAAAAATCTCATATTTTATGAAAGAAAACATTTTATTTCTTTTTTTTTCCATTTTCTTTTCTATCTTAAAATCTCTAATTGATATATTTCATACATAAAAATAGATAGTCTTTAAGTGAGAAAATTTTATTTTACATTATATAAACCATCTGCTAATGACATTTAGAAATCAATGCTTATTGATATTGATTGAATTATTGACTCGCGAAAATTTAGAACTTTGCATCTATTATTGGGATTCTGATCTCAAAAAAAAAAACGAAAATTTCTTCATCTTCTATTTCAATATTATTCTCTAATTATCTTTAAACTTTGATCCTGTTCATTAAACTAGTTGGACAATTCAAAGGCATAGATCATTCTTCTAATATTCTCTTACAATATTCATGCAAGTCGTAAAATCATTGATGCAACTGGATATCGGATGAAAGTTAATATCCACAGAATGCAGACGGATTCATCTTAATTCCTACGAATCGCGATCGACCAGGTCAAATGGTTATTTCGGGCCGATTAATTAACGGGATTATTTGTCAGGCCGGCGACTCGAAGAATATAAATCTTTCAGGAATGACGGCGATAAAACGACTTTCGGGGAGCGAAAACTGCGAGAAGAAGCAGGGGAGGAGGACGAGCAGAAGGGAGGACGAGTGGAGACGGAGCTTGCAATTTAAACGTGCAAACGCGCGCCTTCGCGGTAAACTGACAACGAACGTGACATCGTTCAAAGATTCACGAGGCTCACAGTCTCGGAACTTCGCTCTTCTCGCTGGTTATCGCCGGGACGACCGATATATAACGAATAACTCAACATAAAACTAGATATAAAATTCTAGCAACGGCGAAAGAGCCACTTAGAAACGAAGAGGAGGACGAAGACCTCGCGACAAAGAGATAAGAATGTTGATCTGGACCGAATCTGTCGCAGCTCTAAATAAATAATCGGCATAAATTCGATGCAAATCGGGAAGAAATAATTTTTGAGGCAAAGTATGAGAAAAAAAGTGGGGCAACTGAAATTATTTGAAATCGAACGATAATTTCCTAATGGTAGCAATCATCTCACTTGTTTTTAAATATGATTATACATTAAATTGACAATTTTATTTAATTCTGTCAATCTATATGTATTTTTACACATTTTATATTTTAAAATTATTTTCTCGTAAATTTTATATTTTTAAATTATTATATAAAATTATTAGTATAATTTATATTTTATTTTGTTTGTAAAATTATAAATATAATAAAAGTATTAATATATTTTAAAATTATTTTCTCGTAAATTTTTTCAAAAATTCTAAAATGGCTTTTTCTTGTCTATCGATTATTTTTATATAGAAATAATTTTTTTAAATGTTTCTTAAAACGAGGAAAATACAGTTTATAACGTTGTTTTACTTAAGCTAACGAGTAATTCTTTGTCCTAATTTATTTCCTCGCAAGTTTCTGCGAGAAATACGCCGAATTTATTGTCACCGCTCGATATTTTTGTTGCAATTCTGTAACGCAAAGTTAATGTGACAATGGCGATGCACTTTAAAGGATGCGTTAAATATTAATAGTTGCTAGACAGTATGTGCGCGTGCAAATACTTCCAATTGGACTGGATTCGTGAATTGGATTATGCCTTGAAGCAACACGATTTATATCGAATTTCCGGGCTTCAAAATTCTCGTTTCGTCTAATTCAATTTCCGAACGTTTTAATTAATACAGACACAAGTAGGATAATAATAACGTAAACGGTGGGAAAATGTAATGATTATTGGACGACCGATTCGTAACAATTGCATTTTCTAATGCGATTGAATACCAAAATATTTGCGTTAATAATTTAACACAGGACTCTCTTCAGATCACGTAACAAACGAAGAAATTGAATCTATTTCGCTTCATCTCGCTATTAATTTTCAATCTCGTTGAATAAAAAAATAACTAGAGCCCAATGTGATTCAACGCGGATATACAAGAGCACATTTCGAAAAGTAGCATTCAAATATTTTATCGCAATGCGAGTAATTATTTTAATTGATTATTTGAAGCCTCTAACGAGAAGTTTTTCTGCGACTTGTAAAATACTGAACTAAATATTTTAACAAAATCTTAATTAATATACAAACGAATTATTTCACATTTTTCATTTCTTAAAAAATAGCTCGTGTGTATAAAAATTTTTATTTTCTAGTTCAAAATACTATTTTGCTCATCTCTATCTGAATTCAAACGGTATTTGAAAATTGGTACAGAAACTGGATAAATATTTTAATAAAAGACACTTTGACAGCGAAGCTTCTAACGAGAAGGAAAATTATAATTTACCTCTCTCTAAGGACGACGAAAAAAAAAAATAGCACAAACGGGACGACGTCACACCGCTGGTCAGACTCGATCTTTTTCGAAACGGAAGGCTACGAGGGGGATGACGAAGAAAACGAAGAAGCAGGGGACCGAGGGCGAGAGAAGTGAATCGCGAGGGGGAGGGGGGACAAACGGAACGCGGTGATAGAGTACGGAGGGGTGTGACGGTCGGCGAGGACCACGAGATCAATATGTATGTTGGGGGATGTGGACCACGTGGGTCGGGGGTGGCCAGCAACCCCCGGCAGCTGATTGGCCAGCGGCCACCCTAACGCCACGCCCACTCCCACACACGCTGTCTTAAACCCCCCTCGTGCTACACAACCACCCTGTACATCCACCGAAGCATCACCGCAGCCAGCGGCGAAGCTGGAGTGAGCGAGAGACGGCGGGCCCGCGGGGATGGGGTGGCTCGGGGGTGGCTCGGCGGGGGAGGGGGGATGTGTGGGTCGCGCAAAGAGACTACCTACTATCCCCTAACGCTGTTACCGAATTCGGTGGAATCGTCGAGAATTGAAAACCGCCTTGGTCGCCAAGTTTCGCCGGTGTATATGTTACGAGACTACGCCACGCTTCGCCTCCTTCTCCCGCGCGTGCCGTTCCCTGTAATCCGATTAAATACGGTACGGAGCCAGCGGAGGAAATTGCCGGAGCTTGGCGCGGACGCCCCGGAAGGGCGGCATTTACGGGTTTACCGGACGGCACACACGTCCCGGGCGTAATCGTCCAGAAACGATCTCGCGAGAGATTTACGGCGCGAGCTCTCTTCCTCCCGACTGACGTGGTTCCGTCAATAAAGCGACCATAGCAGAATCCCCTCTCGCAAATTTCTGTATGAACCTTTAATCTCGCTCGCGAGAAATTTATTCAGGCACATTCAGGCATTATTATGCATTAAGACGAGTCTTGGGAATTTTTTTTTACACATATAATACCGATCAAAAGGATCGTTTATAGAAGTCGTTGCTTTGAAAGATGGATTTTATAATTTTATTATTTGTATTTTTAATATATCATCAAGTGATATTTTATTACTTATTTTATGCTTTAATAATTTCGTAAATATAATCAAATCGATTAGATGGGGAGGGAGAGAAATAAAAAAATTTAATCATTGTATACTGGATTTAATTAGAAAACTTTAAAGGAAAGAAACGCCAACGCACTTGCTTTGACATATCAAGGATTGGCGGATCAGCTGATCGCAATAAAATTCTGATGTCCTCAAAATCTCACTGTATTTAAATTTTTTGCATTCTCAATGAAGACAAGCACATCGATAGAGTGCATCGGATAGAAATTAAATTGATAGATTTTTAAAAAAATACATCAGATTTTATTCGATCTCAATATTTATGTCACCGAAAACTTAATCGTAGCGATTGGCGATACTTTTATTATGCAAACTGTAGATTTGTCTACATTTTCGAGTAGATCGAAGAAGTTGAAATTTGAACATTATCATAATGGAGATTATACACGTTATACATTGTAATAATAAACGTTTCGCGGGGACTCGTGAAAACAAGATTGAATAGCGAAGTATTCGGTTTAATCGACTCGACAGACGCGAGTGAGAAATTAATCAGCGGCATTTTCATTCGTCCCCGATACTGTCGGCGCTGCAACTGCAATTGCCAGCTTGTTATTGGAAAGTTGGAGAGAGAGACGCGCGATGCGATGCAATGGATTTAATTAGCCATATAGATCCGAGCGCGGATGTGGGGCGATGAGGAGGACGGGTAACAACGTTATCCGACCCTCGTGACGATCGTTCGATAAACGAGAGCCTCACCTCGCTCTAATCTTCATTTGCCCGCCGTCTATGCCTACTGGGACGAAAGGAAGAAACCGGAAATTGCACGCTGGATAGGCAAAGCGAAAACAAAGCGGTCGTTTGCCGCCGCTTGATAATGCATCGACATGCGAAAGCGAATAAAGCCGCGCTCGGTTTGTAAAACGAAATCCGATTAGGTGCGAAAATTCGTTTTCGAAAATAGAGTCGTGTCTTCGCATCGTCAGAGAAAGGAAAGGGATGAATTTTACACGTATGTAAACATAATTATTATTACTCTTAAATTTAAATTTAAATTTTTAATATTAAACGCCGATAAAATCATTAAATTTTATTTGTATGCTTGTAATAAAAATTATGGGACAAATGTGGAAAATATTTTTCAACGTTTGTCTATTACTTTCATAGAGACTTGGGAAATATAGATTCCGCGCATCTTATGTTCCGTCAATATAAATATATATTTATTATATATTTATATTTTTTTATTTATTTATTACATATATATTATATAAATATATTTATGTTTATAATTTAAATATAAATCAATAATAAAAATCGTGAATTTATTCCTAATTCATTCCTTTCCTACGTTTATGATTATTTTGCATGTCAACGAAACGATTGTAAAGCGACATACAAATCCGCGAAACGATTTATGCTTCACCTGCTTAAGATCAATGCTTTCACGTTTTCGATGGTATTCGAAATCTAATTGCATCGAGCGCATTCCACATTTAAGCAGCAAATCAAAGAATACGGGATAGTCAGTCGGGTTTAATGCAGATACCGCGCATTCCCTATTATGAATGCAATATCGTCGTCGACATCGTCTTCTTCTCGTAGATGCATTCTTTGCTAAACAACAATTAGCTCGCGTATGTCTCCCGTAAAATTAATCGGGTAAATAATATGCAACCGCGCACGCGATATTCGCTGCATAATCGGCTTTATAGCTAATATTGCACGTTCGTTCTTGAGGATGATAGTCGCGATTGATGAATTAGTCGCTAATTAGTCGATGATTTAAATGTAACGACTTATACTCTTTAAATAATATATATTCGAGGCGCTCTTTAAAATTTTTTTATATATTTATACATATACTTATTATATGCTACAATTTATATATTCAATTTATATGAATTTATATATTCAAAAGTCAAGATTTTAAATATATTTAGAATGTATGAAGAAAAAGTGGCATGCTCTATTTTTCAAAAAGTGGATTTTAGAAACAGTTTCGAATAAACATTGTAAAATTTGAAATGGCGCATCGAATGAATATTATTTTGAGATCTTATCATTTTGCGAGAGTAAACTTATAAATATTTTGAATTGTTTAAATAAGAATCCTTATTTTTTATTACATTTGAATAATTGATATCAAGACATTTTTAAAATGATATACTTTTATATATTTTTTTCCTTTAATTACACTTTACATCCTAATGCCGAGAATATCATTTAACCGAAAATAAATCATATTATATAATAAAATTAATCATATTATTTTAAAAACGTCTCAAAATTAGCAACATCAAGAATATGCCATATATCTATTTGAAAAATTCTAGATTACTTTTATATGATCGTCACAAAAAAAATTCGCGAGATAAAAATAATACAATCGTTCGATGGACCATTTAAAGTTCTTGTTTGAGTTCTTCTCGAAAATTCATAATTTTCGAAATATCAGACTATTATTTTCTCCCACCCTCTATATACATATACATATAGCGATCGCGCGGGATAAGATTTTGCGACTTTCGTAACAAGTGCATGGCAAACGCGATAAATCACGGTTTACCTCCTTCGGCGGGCACACGGTGTAATTTGAATTTCCGCCGCGGGCAAGGCGGGCTTAAGACAAACGAAACGGGCCGCGAGTCTTATCAAAGCGGAAAGCGGCTGGCTGATACTGACGAGGCAATTTGTGCGCGTAGCGCAGCGGCTCGTGCAAACATATATGGTGCACAGCCATCTGCGTGCACGCTCCCAGGATTCGTTAGGGAGTAGATGGAAACAGACCCCCATAGGTACACTTCGGCTTAAGCTGCATAATGGAAAACGACACTCCGGCGACTCCCGTAAGTCTTAAGGATTTGCGCACGAGTGACGTAGAAGGACGACGACAGCCGGAATTAATTGTTACGTATAAGACCCGTGGTATGTGTTTGTTGCGAGTAAATATTAATATTTGGCGTAATTATTTTGCATTATACGATATTTATTAGTGTATCTGTTGTTTAAAATATTTCTTTATAATACTATTAAATAGAGATTCATAACAATTATATGAATGTAATCTGAATTTGAATTTATTTTTATGTACTGCTGTGTTACTTGTTTGCGTATTTAAATTTTATCTAACGGAATATTTTATTTTCAATCTCTTATTTTAATAAGATTCGAAAATAAAAATACGAATTTTATGAGAATACTGTAATTTATATATACTTGAATATTAATTATTTCTCTCCCCCAGTGACGTTTTTTACACAAGTAACTTATTTATAATATTGCACCATGAAAAGATGTATGATAAGTAAGCTCTCTTTAATGCAAAATAATTAAATAAAATTTCCCAATTGGTTAACCAAGATTAAAAAATTTTTAAGCATACAATTATAAACTCTAAACTCTTAATAAGCATAATTAGATGACGAAAATTAATCGTGATGCGTTAAAAATTATCCCGAAAAACACTGGTGCGAATAAAAACTGATGTTTTATACAAATTAATTTTTTGCGTGATTATTTTAGTATGGCATTTCTCATTCATGTTTTTATAAAAAATTTTTAAGAGAAACTTAATTTGTTTATTGTTAACATTTAGATTTTTTGAATATTAATTTTTTAATAATTTTTTATGTATATATTCGTTATAAATTTATTTCCTAACCCTGATAATAGAATAATTATAATGTATAAAAATGGAGATTGGTCTTTACAGCTCTGCTATTTACTCCTTTTTAACTTTTGAAAATAAAAACGATCCGTCTGCAACAAAACTAGGGCTTTCTGCGGCGTCTGGTAGTATGAAACTTTATGATAATGTAGTTTCCCCTGCGAAGAGAGAGTTTAAGGAGCAAAGAATAGCTGGTAGGTTAGGCAAGGTTGCGAAAGTTAAGATACTACTAGCCTACTTACATCTAACGAAACGGTAGAAAGAGTTAGCGCAATTTTTTACAATCGTTTACACAAACAAGTCTGCCATTCATAATTACAGGAAAAGTGCAAAAGGATATTGCAATAATAATGAAATATATATATATTAATATAAATAAATGATCTCAAGTAAAAAATTACTGAAAATAAGCTAAATAAAATATTTTTTGAGTAATAAATAAAACATAAAAAATGCATTCAGATATAATTAATTACATACGATATCTATTAAATATTTATTTATCTTCATTAAATATTTAAATATTCATTTCACACATGACGTGTCCCATTGAATTCAATGCCAAGTCAATAAATAAATTCTCGTGAACACGCGTTGCAATTAAATCGTCATCGGCGAGATTTCTGAAAGTCTCGCTGAAAGCGAGGAAAGTACGAAAGAAAAAAGAGAGAGAGACGTATGCAAAGCAGGCTGTTACGTAGTCTCACTTTGCGGCGCTTAACTGCACCGAACTCTTTTTCTCTCTCCTTTTCTCCCTTTTTCTCTCCCTTCTTTTTGCGATACGATGCCGCGGGGTAACGAACTACTACTACTACTATTACTATCACTACTACTACCCCGTATGCTCGCGACGCTTTCATTCATAATTAGAGAAAAAACAGAAGAGTAGCGAGAGAGAGAGAGGTGGAGGGAGCAAGAGCGCTGTCTTTCGAAGAGAAACAAAATGCACATGGGCGAGCGAGATGAAAGGAGCGAGAGAAACATGGCACGTTCTCCCGCGTAGTGGAAAGAAAGAGTCAATGAAGAAAGTGGCGTAGTAGGACGAGGGTTGAGGGGAGGGGAGGGGGGTGGCGGTTGCTCAATGAATAAGGAAGTAAGAGCGCGAGGATGCCTGCGCGGGATAAGGATAGTGGGACCAAACTACGGCGAGGGGGTGGGACGGGGCGAGGGGGGCGGGCGAGACAGGGGGTGGGCCGAGACGCGGCGAATCTTAAAGACTTTCGCCGTTCTGTTAATTTTCTTCTCAAAGTGGGTTAAATTATTTTACGACTTCCATCGCCAGTTTCCCGCCACGGGCAGCTTGTTCTTCCTCCCTCTCTCTCCCCCCCGTCCCTCGCTCTTTCTCTCATTCTTTCTCATCGGTGCGTCACGTGCACTTAGCGAGGCTTATTTTCTCATCGGAATCATGTTTCAGAGTTTTCCCTCGTCGCGTTCCTACCTTTCTTTCGTCGTTTTCCGCACCTTACGATTGCGCGCAAAATCCGCGAAAACTTTGACTTGGGTATCTACTACTAATTCTAATTTTATCTTGGAATTAGATTAAAATCCTGAATTGCAATAAATAGATATTAATTATTCCTTAAAATAATTTTTCAATAATATTATCGAATAGATTTATGACAATTTTATAGGTATTATCTCTATGTACAATTATTTTTATACGCTACTCTATTAAATTTTATCTAATAAAATATTTAATTTTCAATGAGAATAAATTTAAAAATAACGAGGATCATATGAAAGAAAAATTATTATTTATCTTTAATTAATAATAATTCTTCTCATAAGTGGCATTTTTGACAAGTATTTTAATTTATCATATAATTAATATAACATTGCATATCACAAAGAGATGCATCTTTAAGTAGACTCTCCTTAATGATAAAAAAAAATTCCCCGATCGATTAACCGAGAGTTTAAACGGGTAAACACACGACTTTAAACGCTTAATGAGCGAAATTAGGTGACGAGAGTTGATCGTGATGCTTTAGAGATTTTCTCGGGCAAGTGCACGCCATCACTTCCGCCCACACTTCCGTTTTAAATAAATTCACTGCCGTAGCCAGCCTGATATTTCCGACGAGAGGAAACTTAGCCGCCGCTGAGAACTTTATAAAGTTTCTCCATTTACTCGCGGAAAAAGGAACAAAGTGACGCCAGCAAACAGAATCATGCCTCAAAACGTCTTCGACCTTCGACACCTTTTCCGTGTTTAAGCGACGCGATCATTTTCCGGTGCTCTGAATGCCCGAACACATGAGTAAAATTATTATGCGGATAGAAACATTTTTTTATTTATGATACATTTATTTATTGCACGCATGGTTACTCTTTCGTCGCCAGAATAATTTATAATTAATTATAAAACAAATGTATCATAAATAAAAAATTTTTAATTAATTATAAATTATTCTGGTGCATTTATAATTAATTACGCATCATAAATTATTAATATTTAATATTTGAAAGGAAGAGACTATCCGGACTCTATCCTGTCTGACCATAATTTACCTTATCTACTTGTATCACTCGTTACTTGTATTTTCTCCTTATTTTTTTTCTTTCGTGTTTTCACATGGATATTTAACAGCAAGCTAAAAGCATCATTTTATCTAAATAACTATAAACAATTATAAAAATGCAATTTTTATCCAGATTACTTGTCTGATCATAATCTACTTCATCTACTCGTGTACTATTATTTGCGTGTGTACTACTTTCTACTTTCTCTCATGTATTTATACGTGGATATTTAACGACAAAATAAAGAGCCATTTTATATAAGTGACTATAAATTATTATAAAAATGCAATTTTCTCTCGTTTTAATCTTCCTTCGCCACCATTTTTTTTAAACATTTATCGGTGACTTATAAAATTATGAAAAGATGCGAGAAGGTCGCAGACGGCTAAAGATGACGCGCCTCAAAGGCAGTCGCGGGGGATGCAGGCAAATCAACGTGGACAGTGGCGAGAGGAAGTGAACGCGCGCGCACGTAAATACACTCGCACGCATGCACGCATTCACGCATACATGGGGGTCGGTCGAGGCCCCGCGCCGGCCAATGGCGTTTCACCCCCGTGCCGAGGGTGGGTCGCCATAGCAACCCCTCGCCATGCCACATATACGCGCGCGTAGAGTCACATACACATGTATACGTGCGCCACTCGCGTTGGGCGCTTTCGAGAGCGAGCCGGGGGAGGCGGAGAGGGAGGAAGACGAAGGAACAGAGTACCATGGGGGAGGATGGCGACGGCCACGGGAGGACGAGGAGGGAGGGGAATACCTCTTCCACCCTTGGACAAGCCCAATCGATCGAGGTGTGCTTCGGCCGGACGAAACTCACCCTCTGTCGGCCCGCTTCCCCCCCTCCCCCGTCCTCCTCCGCTCTGCCATCCACCCGACTCTTCCACCTACTCTCTTTCCCTTCAGCCACCCGCCGAAGCGACGGTCCCTGTTATTTGAATGAGGGGCTGCCGACGGTGGTTGGGGGATGAATGTGACAGAGTGCCACCCCCGAGGGCCTCTCCTGCCGCCCGTGGAAAGTGCGGCGAGCGAGTTCCACCTCCCCCTCGCTCCTCTTCTACTTGTATCTCCTGTCAGTCTTGTCCTCTTTCTCTCTTCTTCGCTTCCTCTCTGTTCCTCTTCATTCGCCCTTTTATTCCCTCCTATGACTTTCCACCTCTCTCGTCTCCCCACATCTGACGCTGCCACCTCCTGAGCGTACGATGGTTCATGCGGAGGTTGCGGGGAGCCCAACGGAGGTGGCGTGGACAGAAATCAATATAAGACGGGCCTCCACGTACTCCATCCCTCTCTCATGTAGCCCTCGCTCTCGCACTCTCTGCCCTTTCTCGCCCTCTCTCATCCTCTCTCGTTCTAACCACCCGACTGCTCCCTCCTCCTCCTCCTCCTCCTTTCGCCCTCTCTTACCTCTTCAACCCCAACATTCCTCATCCTCTCTACCGCACCGTGTTCCCTCGAGGGTGGACTAGCGCACATACATACATACATATATATATATATATATATATATATATATATATATATACATGCACTCACACAGACGCAGATACAGACATAGACGCAGACACAGACACACACATGCGTAAACATACGATTGTACGTGTATGGCAAGCACCAGCGCGCCGGCAAACCAAGCATTTCTGTACAGGGTGTGTTTCGCTATGCAACGGGTGACTCGCGAGTGCTGAGGAGAAAATCGGCATGAGATAAAATTATTTTTTATCGTAAATATACGGGACCATTTAGTACCTTTAATTATATAAAATATAAAAGTCATTACTTTAACAATTTTATATATAAAAATATATAAAATTGTAAAAGTAATAATTATAGTGTAAATTTAATCCATTTCATGATCTAGTTTTTAGCATGCATATAATATTGATATATAAAGGATTTTTTTTTAACTTTCTTGTATATAAATGCAAAATATCTTGGGTAACATTTAATAAATATTTGACGTAAGATTTGTAGCTACTTGCATATATGACAAAATAACTTGGTACAGTTTCCATCTTTGCGCAGAAAATAATACGAGTAGTTTGAGTGGAGGTAATCATACATAAATTTAAAGTTTGCATCCTGAGGAAGAGGACCGAATAAGGAAGCCAACTTGCACAAGATCGCATTACATCAGTATTATATTATAATATATCCGGATTAGAAACCCAACGTGTTAATATTCTCGCCGCATTGTTTGAAAATTTTTACCAAACTTTTCTCCTTCGTATTCCGAATCGATGTTGATCCGACGAATTCCCCATTCAATCTCGTTTAAATTCGCGCATCAACCTCGCATATTTTGCAAATATTTATTTTTGTTCGTGAGCGCACACGTGTCAATCGAACTCCGAATATACCTAAATACATGTATAATTGTCAAAATTATCAATGTCTCAAAATCAGATAAAGATCGATACATTTTAAAATCGAGATAAATCTCGATTAATGAAAAGTCAACAAAAGAATCCCTCGTCGTAGAAATGGGACAATTTTCCCCAAGAGCCTGGGCGCGAGCAACACTTTGCGGACACCCGTTTCGTCGCGGTATATAGGATCGATAGAAGGACAGCAAACGTGTGGGGAGAGTGGAGTTCGTATCCTGCGGATAAGGGAACGGCATCCATAAATTACGACGCAACTCTGCAGGGTAAAAGTCCTGTACGAGAGACCTTCTATATACGGTTGAGGTCCCTTCCGCTCTTTTCCTCCTCCTCCTCCTCCCCCATTCCGCCTCCCTGCCTCCTCCCCCCTCGCCCTCGCTCCTACTTCCACCCTTGGTATCCGACACTCACGGCTGTCCTTCGCCGATGACCCTCCTCCCCTCGGGAAGGGCTAAGGGTAGGCGTGCTACGGAACTATAAATTTTATCGTTAAGTTGTTTAGACCCCACGGTCCGCAAACTGCTCGTCGTTTCCCGTTATCCCCCTTCGGCCTCCCCCCCCTCCTGCCCCCTCATCCCCCGCACCTTCGTCTCCGACCTTCTTCGCGACCGGGGTTGATTTCGAGAAGACTCACTTTCTACCAATTTCTCCACTCCCTCCCAATCTCGCGGGGTCCAACGATACTTTATCCATGTGTACGCTCGACGGGAGGCGCGATTGAAACGACAGTGGAATCGTATCTTCCCTGGAAACGCCATTCTATCGGCAGAAAGCTCTCCTCGACGGTCGCGATGATCGAATTCCTTTGCTCGCGGAGTCGAATCCCTTCGAAAGGAATAGCACTTTAGGTGGAGAAGTAACGGTAGCCTCGAGTTCGGTACAAATTCTCGAGCAAAATTTATTTCGCACCTAATAATTTTCGATTTGTAGAATTATTGTTGACGACTCAACAGCCTGTTTTTGTCAGAAATAAAATTAACCGTGTATCCACTGATATTTTAATAAATTTTGACTCAATGAAAAGATATTGTGTAGTTTTATTATGTTTCAAAAATGTGCATAAATGTTTGAAATTCTCCCTCGAATTATTCTATTCACACTTTAAGATAAATGTCACTCATATTTATATCCTTGAATACATCGAACTTGGAAAATATTAATAAATAAAAAAAATGTAATTTCGATTTGTAGAATTATTGTTGACGATTCAACAGGCTGTTTTTGTCAGAAATAAAACTAACCGTGTATCCACTGATATTTTAATAAATTATGACTCAATGAAAAGATATTGTATAGTTTTATTATGTTTCAAAAATGTGTTATTATTTTCTAGTATATTTCTATATTATTTTATAGCGGAGATAAAGAGAGCTTCGAATTTGAGACTAAAGGCTTGTAATATAATTATTGTTGACGACTCAACAGCCTGTTTTTGTCAGAAATAAAACCGTATATTCACTGATATTTTAATAAATTTTGACTCAATAAAAAGATATTGTATAGTTTTATTATGTTTCAAAAATGTGCATAAATGTTTGAAATTTTCCCTCGAATTATCCTATTCACACTTTACGATAAATGTCACTCATATTTATATCCTTGAATACATCGAACTTGGAAAATATTATAATAACTCTCACATGTTAGTATAATTCTTTATTATTTTCTAGTATATTTCTATATTATTTTATGGAGATAAAGAGAGCTTCGAATTTGAGATTCGGACTCCGCGATATTTTCCTAGACTCCCGTTCAATTATTCGACAATGTCAGACGTTGCGTAAAAATCGCGCGCAATCGTTGCTTCTTAGATAAAGTAGGCAGGCTCTCTCTCGAAGAAACGCACCGTAAAACGTGCGAGATCCTCGGTTGAGTGGAAATATTCCACATGCCATGCGGGAGCAGAAAGAAACAAAGAAGCCCGCGCCGTCGTCGTCGCGGGGTTATCACGTAGACATATAAGGGGAGACGAGAGCGGACATGGGGGGTCGACGACGATGGGATGCCGAAGCCAGCCGAACAGCCAGGGAGGTAAAAAGAAGAGGGTGAGTTCGATTCCTCGAAAACTGTACGTTTTTCTCGCCGATAGAATGGCCGGGACGTCACCTGAATACATTATGTGTTTTCCACCCCTGGGGCTAGGATATTGAAATTTTTAATATCGAGGGCTCTGGCGACCTGGGGGGGAAGGGGAACGTAGAAAGAGGAGAGCGAGGGGGCGGATAGAGCCGAACATCTATGGCTTCGCGAGGCATCATCCCTCGTATAACCACCCCTCCCATGGCGATCCCTTATTTTGCTTGTCGATATAGCCGGCTATCGATATATTTTGATACGCGAACATAAATACGTATGTGTACGCTTTTTATTGTGTCATTTTTATCTAAAACAAAGGTATCCTTGTATTTAATCAGGAATTGTAAGCTAGAATAGCATATCTCTCGAAGAAGGGAAAACTTTTATACGTTTTTAATTTTTAAAATAAAAAAATCACAAATGTATCTAAAATTAAGGAAAATTTAAAAACTGCCACACGTGATTCGACTATAAAAGTCTACAAATTCTATAGACTTTAAGTAACAAAGTTTTTCTTGATTTTTAAAACGATAAAATTATATACGATTGGACTCCAAGTTAAAAAGAGGCAATCTTTTGGCCGACCAACGGTTCCCCCACGTGCCGCCGCCTTGAAAAGGATCCAGTTTCGACAAAAATGGCGCAGGTGCCCGTCCGTCCACGTACTCGACGTCGCTATCTGATCCCGACAAAATCGTTGAAAACGTTAGTACATGTCATAGACCGGGTCGCATCCTCGGATCCTTTTGGATTGTCCCGATCGTATACCTGGACGCCTGGTGGTGGACTATCCGATAATTTGGCCCTCTCTATGACCGCGGGTCCGTTCGAGCCGGGCGCGTGCTAACAACCCTTTCCGGGCGCGAAATTCGGGGCGCGACCGGGATGCGACCTGGCGTCGGGTCATCCCTTGACCCTGGGCGTGCGGCCAGCCCCTTCGGTGGTCAAAACAGGCGGAAACATGGCCTGACCCTCGTACATCATGAGCCAGCGGACCTTATTTCCGCGCCGGACACGTTGAGCAATTAAAAGGAAATTCGTTCCCTCGAGAATTATAGTAATCATTCTTTTCATATATTTGCCGCTCTATATTTCATATCATCTAAAAGTTACATATGAAACTTTTTTTCTCAAAATCTTCTTTAAATTGTATGGATTATTGCGACAAATTTTTTCGAGATACTATAGTCGATTTTTATTTTCTCCGATATAATATTTATATATCTTTAAAAAATGTTACATTTATGGAAGACATGTAAAGTGTGATAAAATATTTCTTTCATAAAATATTTTTTGTGGAAAAAATAACCCTCGTTTTTTTTCTAAATAATATCTTTAACACCTTTATACTTTATTATTATTGCAAATTAATTTTTTATTATTTTCGACTTTTTAGATAATAGATTTGAATTAATTATCAGTGTTTTAAATATCGCATTTCAATTTGGTTACATAATTATTATTTTTAATTAGCTTATTAGATTTCTTCAGAAACCAATCAAAACTCGGGAATGAATTAATTTTATCATAGATACAAAGACATGGTTTGTAATATTTAAAAACGCTATACAAAAAAACTAAAGCTCTTAAATTTTTTTTAGTTTATTTTGAAAGTAGTTTTAGTGGATTTATTAATGAGATTTCTTCCATTAGAGTGCTATCAATCACGACATAATTCGAATAATTTCTAATTATATGCATAATAAGATTCTTATTATGCATCTAACTGAAAATTATTCGAATCATGTTTAATGTAATTTGGCGCCAAAGTTTCATGAATTTATAGAAATTACTTTCGAGAAAAAGTAAATTAAAAATATAAGAACTTTCGAATTTTTTATTATATTAATAAAATATATAAAGTAATATTACATTTAAAAAAGATGACAGGAAATCAAAATTGTTTCAGTCAACGTATTTTTTATTAGAAAAAAGCGGTTTTCTTACACCTGTAATAAAATTCTTCGTTGCTCGTCGTATCATGAATATCAGACTACTCCTTCCAACTTACGCGAAAGCGCATTAACTTTTCGTAACCGCAACGCCGAAAGATGTAAACATACGACTCGTGCGATTGTTACAACGTTACGACCATGGAAATATTCGAATTAACGGGATCGATCAAGCAGATACATTTTCGATTATCGATACAAATTTTTGCCATCGCGCACGTTTTACCTGTACCACCCTTGCGATTTCGAATGCGCCTGGATCTCTCAAGGAAAGAAAGAAAGAGCGCTCTCAAGACTCCCTCATGATTTTTCACACCATGATAAAATGCTGGAAAGGTAAACGATCGAATATAAAGTCGCTGTTTTTCTCCCCCGCGCGAAGAATCATCCGACGCGGGGTCGGGTGATTTTATTCAACGCCCGGTGTGCCCCAGGTCGACGACGGGGTACGACGGGGTACGACGACGACGACGACGTTGCCCGGGTTGTGGCGGTTCGTGCTCTCGTTACAGCGCCTCCACTCTGCGAGATTCAATATTCTAACCAAAATCCCCGGGGCAACGGGGGGGGAGGGGGGACCGGGGATAAGGGCGGTCTCCGTTCCGTGAAACGTGGCGAGAGGCAAAGGGGCGGGGGAAGGGGGAGAGGGTGGCGGTTCGCGGGGATGTAACCGGGCAAAACTTTCCAGGCGTGCAGCCGCGGGAACGCTCGCTCGACGTGCAGCCACCGAGGACGGGAGGACGGAAGATGCGCATCCGGGGACTAAAGTTTCCCCGGGCTGACGTCGCCCCCGATGTCACCCCGTCGTTCGTTGACGGCAAACTCGCGCGGTCCACACACGAGAGCTCCGGGAGAGTCGGGGGTGGAGGGGACGGGGGGGGGACGGGCGGCAGGCGGAGGGTGACGCGAGGGGTGGCGAGAGGGGGCGAGAGGGAGGCTTCACGAGCGAGTTACTTGACGGACTCGACGTCGCTCCGACGTCGTACAGCTACCGCCAAGAATCCGGACCGGAGGGCGAAGCAAGAGAAACTTTCCTCCCTTTCCTTTGGCTGGCCCCCTTCGTCCTCCCTATTCGCCCCCTATCTTCCTTCCACTCACCCCTCTCTCCCACGAGGAATTCGGGACAACGGCGGGCGTGACGATTGGACGTTAGAGATCTTGAAGATGACAGCTCTTCGATCGGGAAATAGCCATTCTTGGCTTGAATTCCGGTGGTTGGGAAAATAATTATCGTGCATTAACGTTTCACGATGTAATGTTAGTTTTATGGATTTGAGAGTTTATATAAAGTACCGAGAGTTGAGAGGGTTCGCAATTATTTCAACCGATGTATGTGTAATTGAGGATAGACAGGATTTTAAATTGCTCGATTTGTAAAAATAAAATTCTGAATTGCTTGATTTGGAAAGTAAAAATATCGAAATTATTATGAAATCTCAATTACACGTTTCTTCCATTTAATTTCGCTTAGTATGTTGTCTTTGACGGGAGCTGGAAAATTTGCGGGTGCATCAGTCTTGCAAGAATCCTCGCTACAAAATACGTCTACGCAAAGTGCAAAATCTCGTTTAATACCTACCGATGGAGCTTGCGCGTTAAATTAGCCGAGCTCGTACACACAAATACATTCGTACTCGTGTATTCGACGATTTCTCAAACGCGCGCGAAAAACTCGAGACCAAAATACGATGAAAGCTCCTTTTCTCCCTCTCCATCTCTCTCTCATCCCTTTTGAATTCCCTTTTACATGTCCCTCGTGCGATATGTATGCGTATGCACGCATATCGATACTCCCCGAATTTCGTTTCCATCACACAACCGATCCAAGTCGTTGCTTCTCTAAGGATGCCACGTGACGATTTCAAATATAAAACATGTCTCTCCCTTATCATCCCTCGCACTTTAGAAATCCGCATATCGCCAGGTATAAATGAGGGAAACATTTTTAATCAGCACTTGTGTGTTCTGCACCTACTAATCTTCATTATCGTTATTAATATCCGACACTTTGATTAAAATTAAAAAAAATATCCCTTCATAATTTTACACAATTCTTTTTAAGAGAATAATTTAATTTATCCAAATGCAATTTTTTTCTTCAGTCTTTTTTATTTATTTTCCAAACATTATTTATTTGCGATCTGATAAAAGAGTAAAAGCAACGACATGCAACGGAGGCATTCTACGGTATTCTTTCTTCATTAGCTATTAATTTATCGTATCGGTCTAATATCTTTTTCGCTCTCCCTCCGACTTATTTCGCCTGCTGAATTCGGGGACCCAATCGAACACGACGATGGTATCGACGTAAACAACGGGGGCGGGATGATTTTCCACGGGAGTGGTATACACTTTACCACCGACTGTACACCTTAGAAGAACGAGTAGAGCCTTCCCTTCATACAGAGGGAAAGGCCCGAGGCTATAGCTTCCTATCTTACTTCGCTACCCGTTCTCTCTCTCTTTCACCCTCGCATTTCGCCCTCCGGCGACCACCTCCCCCCCGCCCCCTTCCGTCTGCTTGCGCGTGCATGCTACGAGATATGGATAACAAAATGCACCGGTGATGGTGTACGCTCGTCCGTTACAGAGAGCCGTAAACTTTTGATGTGACTCGACGACGGAGATCCCCCACGTGACCTCGTTCCTTTAACGCTCCTCTGATGGGGCTCTTTGAACATCCTGCAGAAGGTATAGAGCGACGAGATATCGGTGGGAGACATGAAAATTCGCGAGCGCATTCCTTCAAGTCATAATAATTGTTTCAGATATATCGAGCTCGATAACGATCTCTCTGCCGAGCTTATTTTTACATTACCCCGGGTTTCGACTGTTTCGCAGACTCGTGCAAAAATTACGCTCTCGCGTCGATGTACTTGTCATCGATGACGATAAAAGAGAGGTAAAGAAGAGCCGTAAACTCGCAAGTGGATCGTATAACTTAACAAGCGATGATTTCCGCGGCACAAAAATCTCGATCGGAAAAATAAAAAGAAAGATCCTCGGCAATTTTTCACGAAATAAAATTTCCGAGTTTCCAGGAATTTATTTGGAAGAAAAAAAAAATTCTCGAGAGAAGCTTGTATCGTATGTGCCAGCACGAGACTGCCGCGAAAGTAAGTTCGAAGTTTAAGATCCGCGAAGATCGGGAGGACGCACGATTAAAGACTATCTCCGGCAAGAATCGGTATTTTGATCGGCAATAGAGGGACGCATTAAGCTACTGCGCGTCAGGCGAATCCGTCGGTTATCCTCCAAAGGGGTGAAAAGGGTAAAACGGAGGGAGGGAGAGGAGCGGGGGGAAAGGAACACCCTTGCACCGGATTTTAGCGCGGCTCTAATGAGGTGCGTCTCCCGTTGTAACCGGGCACTTCCACGCGTCAGGTAAGCGCAACCCGATTTTTAATGGACGATTTTTAATGGGGCACACACACGCACTCGCGCTCTCCTTTTTTCTTTCTCTCTCTCTTTTTTTTTAAATCTCTCGTCATCCCGCAACCCTTTCCATCTCTTACCTGAGGACACCTATCCTAGGTAGGTAGATAGGTCGGCAGGCAGATAACTCGGGGGTCCTTCGGGGAGGGATGAAGGGGGGAGGGAAGGGGGGCCAAAAAGTGTCCGCATCGGCGAGATTGAAATTCAAATGAGACCGCGAGGATATTCTAATTCCGTGCGGCAACCCCTTTTTTGCATATCGGGACCCACGCAGCTGCCATCGGGGGCCCAAATTATATACATTCGCCTTTTCCATTCTCTATCTTTCTCTATCTTTCTCTCTCTCTCTGTCTCTCGCTCGTCTTCTTTTATTTTCCTCATTTGGCGAACGCACATTTTTCGCCATCGCATGGCATGTGATTCACAATCGACAGTAGTATTCAAATTTATCGAGGATAATATCGGCAGGACTCAAATAAATCCGTGAATTTGCGAATTATCTACCATTATATCTACCATTATTATATGCTTTGCGGTCTCTATTTCTGGAAACTTTAAAGCAAAGTCGAAAGTTTAATATTCTACGCTGCAGTGAATGAAGCGAATCCTGTAAACTTTTATATGATTTTCCAATTAATCCTAACGGAAAGTGTAACATATAAATGTGAATAATAATGATTTTAGAGCGAGAATAAAATTTTATTTGGATAAAAGCGAAAGAAGGAACAAATAGAGATCCTTTTGAAAGCATTTAAAGACTTGACATAATAAAAATAATGTTAAACGTTAAAAATAAAAATCCCCCTCAAAGTGAATCACGTTTCTAAAACATCTGTTTATTTCAGAAGTGTACGAAAAATAATATTCTTTATATTTATTTTACAAATTATATTTTCAAGAATGTTTTCCTCGCGACGTAAAAATAACTCTACATTTTATTTGCACGCAACCTTTTTCTCACGGTAGGTCTTCAATTATAGATATTCTATTTTGCTTGCCATTCCACCAGCTCCTCTGTCCCTTGAGCTTCGCCCATCTTTTTCTTTTTTATATTTTTTCGTTCGTTCGCACAGTCTCCGATGGCACGCTATCCGCGACAATCGAGAAACGACGGTATTCAAATCCAGTGACGTAGGTACCTAAGCCCGAGGCTTACCTCCGGTTGCCTCCGAGGGATTCGATCGATTTTACGTTGTGACGAGATGAGAAAGGGAAGCGAGAATACGAAACAGTAGCTTCTGATAGCGCCTGCTATGATCGCGGTGCCAGGAAAAAAACGAAATTAATTTATCCGCTGCCTGTTGTAAATCTAACTTTCGAAGATATGTTTTTCTTAGAGCGACATTTTCTATTTTTCGAAATAAGAATTTTCACCCTCCGAACTTTGATTCATTTTGCATTCGCACGTTTCTTTGTTTGATAATTCCCGAAATCTTGAGAGAGCCGAGCTTCTTTGAATTCGATTTTTCTCTACCGTCAATTTGATTCAAATGCAGAGCATCTTTAATCAAAAGCTTGCTTCTATATTAAATACGAAATTTTAGCTCCAATATTTTCGAGCATATATTAACCTTGTTACCTGAAAATCATCATTCTCGAAAATAATGACTTGAAGGTCGTAGAGAAAAATTCATTTTCGATCGATCGGCAGCGATTTTCGAGCGGACAGGCATCGGAAAAAAATGCGACGAAAGATGGAATCTCTCCTCGGTGGTACTTTGGAGTTGGTCGTTATTCCTGAATAATATGACGTCGGAAAAACGCTTTTTGTTTAGTACCTCGTCGCGAGCTCGGGGAAGATTTATGATTGCGAAAAGAACTTATCTCGATAGAGCGCTTTGCCGCGGTTTTAAAATAACGACAGGTGTTTGCGGCGTCGTTATTTCGAGTTATGAAAATCACAAAAAGAGAGAGGGGGGGGCAAGTTTCATCTATCACTGCGATAAAATCGACAAAGGAGCTAGATTAGCATTTTATACAACTAGAATCAGCCAACAAGTAAAGCGATTTCTTTGTTCCTCCCAACAGGTGGCTGAGAATACTGACCTACTGAGAATCTCTATGATTTATAATTTCAAAGTGCATTTGTATAGTCGAGTAATGATTTGTTGTAGTCCTTTTTTTAGTGTACAGAAATTTGACCTTTTTAAAACAATCTATACTTGTAGATTTTGCTGCGATTTAACTCGATAATGCTCGTATTTTTTGTTTATGCAGGACAACGGAGCATTTATTCTTGATATGACATCACGATAAAAGAGAGCTGTATAACAAATCACTAGTTTTACACAAAGAAATTCTGAAATTATGAGATGAAGGTTGCCTGTCATTTCTTTGGAAAAATAAATCCCCTTTAATTTTTGACTTGCTTTAATAATTTTTAAATTAATCCTGATTTATACGGATGATATAGTACACCCCTTTTCTTTCAAAAACTAAGCATTTTAGAGAAAAACGTTTTCGACAAAAATTGTATGGTTTTGAGGGGAAAAATAATATCTTAATTTTACATAAACTATAAAATATTTATTTTTCAATTATCTTACCTTAATACTTTTATGTACAAAATAATGAGAGGAATCAATTGGTGTAAAAAAACACATAATTGTTTCGAAGAAAAAATATGTAATTTACAATTAATTACATATTTTATCTTAAAAACAACTGTGTGTTTTCTTTACATCAATTGATTCCTCTCATTATTTTGTACATAAAAGTATTAAGGTAAGATAATAAAAAAATGAATATTTTACTAGATATTTTATGGTTTATGTAAAATTGAAAAATTATGTCAAGTCTCATAACTCGAAAAGTACTCAATGAAAAAATGCTTTATTATAGTGACACCATCTTATGTTCCCCTCAAAACCATACAATTTTTGTCGAAAACGTTTTTCTCTAAAATGCTTAGTTTTTGAAAGAAAAGGGGTGTACGTGGTCTAGGACACCCTGTAATATCCTAGCTTCAAATATATATAAATGTTTGTCGAAAGAGGCGAGAGAAAGAAACTAATGCCTCAACCATTACGCGTATTCGTATAAACGGCCGTGTGAGACGAGAATGCGATAAAACTTATCAGAAGAAAAAGTGGGAACGGGCTAAGAAGAGGAGGAGGCCGCTGTTTTACATAATCAAATCCCACGACAATGTACTAGAATGCGAAGTGCACCCTCTTGTAACGCCGGGAGGGGTGAAGTCCCGCCGCGAACACGCGAGGCCTCCGAAAAATGCAATTCGCCCTTCGAGCAATCGCTACCGGGTGGACCCCGGTGGTCATAAGGAGGATTCTTGGTGGGGTGCCTCCGGCGCGACCACCCCTTGCAACGGAATTCCGGGAATAAACCGGAAACATTCACCCATTCCGCGCGCGCGAGAGCCCATGAATCCTCGGCAGCGATGAGCGAAGGGGTGACTCGAGCTTGCCCCTTCGCGCAATCAAAATGGAGCTCGTGTACATTGACTGTGGAACATGTTGAGACTATTCTTAGACTTACTTGTGAATTATATTTGTGTCTTTTGGCATGAAATTAAAAAATCATTGTTAAGTTGCGCGATGTTATAGATTTAATTGCGATTATTTCGTTAAAAGTAACTGGAGTAAAATGATGTAAATTTTTTTAAACGTCTATAAAAATCACACATTTTTAGTAAAATTATAAATTTGAAATTAGAGCGATATCACGCGATGAAAGAATAATATAAATGCGTTGACTCTATAATTGAACATTATATTAAATTAATAATGGGTATTAAAAATTGATGTCGAAAATCGCTAATCCTGATTTAAAAATACAATTCTATCGAATGGTGGCATCTTCGAAGAGGGAAAAAAACTTTACACACTCAGGATATAACACGTAAACCCCGTGAAATATTTGGCGGGTGCTACGATAGTGAGAAAAAAAGACTCTATGGAATTTGACATAAAATTAAAAAATCATTGTTAAGTTGCGCGATGTTATAGATTTAATTGCGATTATTTCGTTAAAAGTAACTGGAGTAAAATGATGTAAATTTTTTTAAACGTCTATAAAAATCACACATTTTTAGTAAAGTTATAAATTTGAAATTAGAGCGATATCACGCGATGAAAGAATAATATAAATGCGTTGACTCTATAATTGAACATTAGATTAAATTAATATATTTAATAATGGGTATTAAAAATTGATGTCGAAAATCGCTAATCCTGATTTAAAAATACAATTCTATCGAATGATGGCATCTTCGAAGAGGGAAAAAAAACTTTACACACTCAGGATATAACACGTAACCCCGCGAAATATTCCGCGGGTGCTACGATAGTGAGAAAAAAAGACTCTGTGGAATTCGGTAGAGAGAATTCCAAGAGCCGAAGGGTAACTGGCGAAGGGTGGCACACAGCCCGTCGTCAAAATGGACGGGCTAAGCCCGTATAAGTCTAACGGGATTTTCGATCGTAGGTGGGCGGGTGAATGCAGGCCGCAGTCCGGGAACGAGAGGGAGGAATTGAGGGGGTTGAGGACACGACGGAGAAAGTGAGAAAGAAACAGAGAGCGAGAGAGAGAGAGAGAGAGAGAGAGAGAGAGAGAGAGAGAGAGAGAGAGAGAGAGAGAGAGAGAGTAGGTAAGGGGAGTCCTTCAAGATGGCGGCTATAAGGGATGGTTTAGGGCGCGTGAGGGTTGCGGGTGAGGCAATATATTAGAGGGAGACCCTTCTCGAGGGTTGCTTCGCCCCCGACCGATGGTGGCCGTTACCATCCCCTTTTCTCGTACTCCCCTTTTTAGTTCTCCTTCCTCTACTCCGTTCTCCTTGCCACCTTCGCTTCCTCCTTCTTCTCCTTCTCGCATCCTTTTTCGCCCCCGTCCCTGGCACCCACTCGATCACGACCACCCCCTTAACTCGACCCCGTACAACCCCCCGAGTCCGTTCTAGAAAGTATAAACGTCACTGGAGACTGATGGAAATGGACGAGACGAGGGGGAAACGGACTATCGGGAAATGGTGGAAAATCGAATGGGGGAGGGCGAAGAGAGAAAACACGAGGAACCCCTGGGCTGGGGGAGGAGGTTGAAAGCTCGCCTGATCCCAACAACCGCTTTATCTTTGAGACGGAGAGATATCGAGGCAAGGCACAGTGGAGGCATGTCTGCCGGAAGTTGGCGAGGAGGTTTTAACTGTCGAGTTGCGAATATTATAGATAGGAGTATTTTTAGCGCGAACATTTGACATTTCAGATATTGTCCCTTGTATTTTTCATGTAGCTAATTGACTTTGATAATCATTAAAAAGAAAATTATTCTCGTTATTTCGCATTCTCGATAAAGCATTATTTTCATATTTTAGTTATGTAATTATATTAAGTAATGTTATTATATTAAAAATGCTTATGAAAAATTTCTTGATCCACAATAATCATAAAAAACATCATTAAAAAATGATGTAAAATGTAAAAATAAGGAATTGTGCGTTAGTTCTATCCAATTTTTCTTGCTTTTTTCAACGGCATAGCTGTTACACGGAAAATAATAAAAGGATCTCCTTTCTGAACTGTCTTTCTCAACTCTCTCTTTTACTCTCTAGTTTCACTAGGAAAATTCTTTTTCCGATACAAATCGCTATTCTTGCAGTCTTCCACGCGCAATTCGAAAAGAGCTCTCTTTCTTTTTCTCTCAACTTTTCCTTCTCTTTAACTCATGCGAAATACGCAAAAATTGAAGAAAAACGAAGTGAAAATGAAATGTAAATATCCGAAGAATATTTATCTATATATACATATATATATAAATAAATATAAATATTAAGAAAAATTATATATATATTTGATAGATGCTGAGAAATATAAAATTACTATAAGATTTATAAGTTGCTTTAATTAATATTTTCCGGAAATGTAAAATACGTACATTTATTTTTAAATGAATAAAACCGTATTTTTTTATTTGCATTTCAAAAGCTTACAAAAAGTCGAAACATATTCGAAAGTTATTAATGCTTTGAGAGAAAATTAATCGAGCAACTTATCGTTATATCGTTACAAGAAACATTCTATACGAGAAATAAAAAACTCGATGATGTTTCTGAAATTATTTCCATCTCAATGTCACGAATCCATGAAAATGAATTTGTAAAAATGAAGAGAGGAAAAAATTTGTTATGTAAAGCGAACGTGAAAAAATATTATAAACGTAAAAAAGCTCTGCGAGGTGTAAAAGAAATGGCGTTAGTGAACAGCTCGCTTCTTCCATTTACTGTCTTTTTCGCTCCTTAAATGCATCAAGAAGCGTAGAGCTGCGACGAAGAAAAACGGGAAAAAGAAAAAACGACGATACGATGAAAGTGAAAAGCTCGCGGTAAACATTGAGCGTGTAATTCGCTCTTTAAAGAACACTCGGACGATAATTAAGCCTCAGTTAGAAAGAGAGCGAGAAAAAACAGGATATTTGAATAGACCGGTGGAAAAGGGAAGAAAGAGTGTGTAAAAATTAAGAAAAAAAAAATTGAAAAAAAACAAGAGCGATTAAAAAGATTTTTTATAAGCACTGATTGTAAATACGTATGCGGATCGTTTTTAATTAGCGACCATATAACCATATTTAAAAGTTGTATTTATGAAGAAAAATTCGGTTTAAAGTTTACTTGTCTAGCTGAATAGATTTCTTTTCATCTTTTTTCTGAATTTTTTCTATTTTTCTATTTTTTTCTATTTTTCAACGTTTCAACGTTTCTTAATCTTTTCCTTCTGAATTTGCCAACAAGAAATCACGTATAAAGAATTCATACATCAAATATAATTTAATAAATTTAATTATTAGTATGCGTTTAAATTCTTATATCAGATATATAAATTTGAAGAAAAAATAATTAAAAATAATTTAATTAATATCAAGGCAATTATATAAATTACACGATATAAATCGCAATAAGAAAGACTTACAGAAAATACTACAACTTTTTTTATCGCAAAGATTTCGATATTATCTATACAGTATAAAATGTTAGTCGTCTTATTGCATTTGGCACTATTGCCAACATAACGTCCAAGTCAATGGAGAGGAAAAAGATTTGATTATGGACTTTCCGTTACTTACAAATCTCAGTTGTTCGCATTTCCTCCGAAAAATTTACTTCGCTGATTAATACTCGGAGAATATATTCAACCTTTGGCACGTCTCTTTCTTCCTGTTTTAATAAATTACGAACATATTCACGAAGTAATATCAATAAATTCAATTTTCACAAACTTCTTCTTATTATCAAAATATTTAGCAATAAAGAGAGTCTTGCAGTATAATTTCTTATTAATCTTTTTTCGTTTATCATAAATATTAATTTTAAACTTGTGCAATTTTCATTATCAGAAACACGTATATAAAAATAAGACTCTCCAGCCGAAAATTTGAGAAATTTGTGATAATTTTCTAAGAAACTTTACATGTACATTGTTATTAAAAATATTTGATTACAATTATACGTATTTTCATTTTATTTTACTTAATTCCGACATTGAAATATAGCAATAAATTTCTTCTTTCGAGCAACTCATATTAATAAATGAAAATAAATTTATTTACAACATTTGTTTATACTTCCTGAGAAAATATTCCAATGTCGAATCGTGAAATAAGTAACCTGAATAAATGAAAAAACAAACTAATCTATCGTCTAAATAAATAAAAGCAGACCGAAAGGATGTCGATTTTGTGCTTCTCTTCCTTTTTTAACGCAGAAAACCAGAGCAACAGCAACGGGGGTGGCATTGGAGAGATGAATCGTGCTCTCTCTTTCTCTGTCTCTCTCTCTCTCTCTCTCTCAGCGACGTTTTATACGTCGTCGGGTTTTTCATGCGACGGGGTAATTTTTTTATTAGCTTGAAAACCACTCGACCCGTCGTCGTCGCCGTCGTCATCGTCATCGTGGTAGAGTGAGATTTACCCTCGGGAAAAAAAAATCGACCACCTCTCCCACGCGCCTCTACGTTCGTGTTTTCGCTCTTTTTCCCATTCACCCCGTTACCACCCTCGCTCGCGGATTAATCGCGATTCGCCCGTCAAAAGAGCCACGCATTCATTTGCCTTATTAAGTAGTTTTGCGTGATTTTAAGAGTATGGCTTTATCAACTCGCGCCCTCTCATTCCCCTCGTTGCTTCTTTTTGTTTCAGATGCTATCCGACGAGGGATGAAACCAATTACACGACACGAGTATGAAGTACGAGTACGGAAATGCGTTGTTGAACTTGGAGTTATTTCTGACGGCAGACGACCGATTTTGAGGATAGTTAATGTTAGGGACCTGTCGAGTGTCTGCGGTATAATTATTCTCGTGTGCCAATTAAGTATTCTCGTTCGCGAGATCGATCGCCCATTGATTATTAATTGCGCGCGGTTCACGCAATTTAGATCAACTCTCGTTACGCACAATTTTGACAACTGAGCATTATATGATAAAAAGAATGATTCTTTATCAGTGGATTTTCTTTTATTCCATCATCATCATCCATTCTCAGCAAATTATTATCAAGTAATTAGGTCTCTTTAATTAAAAAAAAAAAAAGAGACGACATTTACCTCGCACAAAAAATCGGTTTTCAATTACTTAATGTATAATCGGGCGCAAATGAGATGGGGAAACTTGAGTTTCGACAAATTCCGGAAGAAAATTAAGGTAAGGTAAACTTTTTCTCGACAGGTTAAAGTGTCAAGAACTTAAGACCTCGAGAGCAGCCCCTCCTCGGATGTCGGGACACTTAGAAACTCTTAGAGGGTAATAAACTTGTTTCACGTGCACGCGTCGCTCATTATAACGAGTTTGAGAAATGCCGACAGGTTCGTGTTCTTCTGTTCAAGACATTTGCCAGGTCACCAAACAGGATCACAAAGCGAGAATTTAACCGTTAACGCAGCCTGTATCAGATATATAATATTTTATCCATAAAAATATATAATTATTCCGCGTAATGTATTTATAGTCTTTACAGATTCTGGACGGAAACGATTATTTCCCAACTCACTTCAATTATAGAATGTTAAGCGATTTCGAGAGAGAGAGAGAGAGACTCGATGTGGCTGTCGTATCGGAATCATAGAAACGGAAACCACCCTACGGTATTAATGCGAAGGAGGAAGCCCTTGGTTCCTCGGGTTCTCCCAATCACCGACATAAATAAATCGCGCTCCCCGTCTATTCCTTCGCCGTCGACCGGAATCCCTGCCACTCTGGCATCACGGAAACGTACGTCAGCGTACGTGAGAGGAAAAAGGAAAGTGATCGGGTGGGACGATCGGATCGGATCCACCGTTAAGCCGCGCTTACTCTCTGCCAATCCCGGGGAACGATGTGTAATCAGGCCGACATTCTCTCGATTTATTTGAGATAGCTTTATCACGCGACCGTACAATACGGCCGATATATCGGCGACGATAAAGGAGATATATTTTTGCATTTTCTCCCGGGTAACATCAAACTTATCGCCGTTTTCATAATGTACCTATCACGCGAATATATACCTTTGTTGGTAGACTCCTTCCCTAGTTATATTCTTTTCTAATTGTCCTAGGTTATCCTAATATACATTCTTTCTCTTCAGATTTTTTAGTTCAAAATTAAAATTAAATTAAAATAAATTAAAATTAAATAAATTGTAATTTTTCTTCAGAAGAAAATATAAATTGAAATCTCAGTGAAATATTAAAAAAAAAAAGAATGTTTATGTCAAGTTTTGGGCGTGCTTTATTGCCCAATGTTATAATGAAAAGTAGTGAAAATTCCATCTAACGCAGCGTACCCGTAAATTGGAATATGTTTTATTTCTAATTGTCCTAGGTTATCCTAATATACATTCTTTCTCTTCAGATTTCTTAGTTCAAAATTAAAATTAAATTAAAATTAAATTTAAATAAATTTAAATAAATTTAAATTAAATTAAAATAAATTAAAATTAAATAAATTATAATTTTTCTTCAGAAGAAAATATAAATTGAAATCTCAGTGGAATATTAAAAAAAAAAAGTGTTTATGTCAAGTTTTGGGCGCGCTTTATTGGTCAGTGTTAATAATGAAAAGTAGTGAAAATTCCATCTAATGCAGCGTAACCGTAAATTGGAATATGTGTGGGAAGGCAACGGGAATCCCGAGGCGGACTTTTAGGGAGAAGGGTTCTTAGTACGACGCTTAAACATGGACTTTAACCATTAGTCTACGAGCCATTAACTAAATTATGCAAGCACCGCCGAACTCCTGCAAACGTAGCACGCGTAAACTTCAGCCATCGCGTTGGGATCCGGATCGATCGAATTATTCATACCACCCACATATGCTACTCTAACTTATGTTCATCATCAACCCTTTGCGACCCAGTACAAAGTTTCCCAGTCATTTTTGCCCGTAAAACTCAATAGAGCTACACGTATCGAATATACTACGTTATAATAAAATAGATAACGCGTGTCACTCGCTAATTTCCCTTCGTAAAAGTCGTCCTGAAAAATAAAGATTAATGTCGCGAAAGATAAACGAGAGGCTGATGTTTCCCTTTTCTTCGTAAAAGGCAATCTATGAGGAATTATTCAAGTTATTCGGGGCGGGAATTATTTCCAGATTTATTTATATAGTACACGGCTCGCGTTTTCTAATTGTCCAAAGTTAAAGCAACGGTGAAGTCGGACCCGTTTCCAAGAATGTCCCGCTCGTACCCAGGTGCGGGCCACGAGAGGGTCGTTAATGCGCAGCCCCGACTTAACTCCCGGCGATTAATCTCCTCGTGCTAATTATTTAGCCGGTTACCGCGACGGAGAGAATTCCGGATGGTCGAATAACGGCGCTCCCTTATCAGGCTCGACAGGATCGTTCGAGTGGCAGTAGCGACTGGGTGATAGCAGGGTACCAGCAGCGACCGGAGGGGGTAAGGTCTTGAGGTTTGGTCGCGCTCACGAGGATACGCTCGCACAAGGGGTTGGGGTTCTCGCGCGAGAGTAAATTGATTAGAATTAAAGGGTTGGCTGGCAGGTGCTGCTACGGGGCTGCCTGCAGACCCACCGAGGAAGAAGAGAACCCCGAGGAGCGAGTAGCGGCGAGGAAGAGCCCGCGAGAGGAACGGAGGGAATCTGCAAGCAACGGAGGGAAGTAGCGAGATGTGGGAGGGGAAAGGACCGAGGGTACAACGGTGACCACAGCCTCGACGCTGATTGGTCGAGTCAAGTTTGTGGCAAGATGGCTGGCTGGCTGGCTGGCTGTTGCCACCGCCGCTGCTACTGCTTCTGCTTCTCTGTACTCGTGTCGTCTCCCTTTCTAGCCCTCGCAACCACCGTCCTCTATTCCCTCCCCCTCTCGCCTCTGCCGCAACTCTTCCTCTAGCTCTACGCTCCGTTGCCGTAGTTCCCTTCTAAGATGCTTTACCTATGTGCCAAATAGATGTATGTACGTGTACACGCCTGTTCGAAACAATGCCGGGCGTGCAACCACCCTCGCCCACCCCTTTCTCCGGCCAACCACCCCCGCCTCGCGCTCTTCCTTCCATCCTTACCGCTACCTATACGTATTCTATCCGCCGACCACCCACATCGCCCGTCTCACCTTCGCCGTCACCCCCGTGGCATCGCTTCTACCATCCTCAACGCGCACCACCGTTGCTCGTCTCCTTTCACGCACTCGCCGTCCTACTCTCGTCCTCGGAGCGGGCGTCTCTTTCTCCTTCTGTTTCCACTTCCGTCTTCCTCAAATGCCCGATCCAATCCGCCCGGCGGGTACGGTACCGTAAGTACGGGAACACCAACGCGATCTCTCAAAGAGAATGCGATAATACGAAGAACTTCGACTAATGAGTTAATAGTTGGTGCCTCGCGTTACCGGCAGTACTGGGAAGTACTTTATTCGACGTCGCCGGGAGCAACGAGATTATAACGCGGTGAAGTGAGTGTGGCTGCGAAGCAGACACACGCACACACCCACCCTCGTACAACCGCCCGTTCGCGCATATCCGGAAGAAGTATATGCGTAACGACGCTGTCGACGGCGAGCAAAGCCGTTGAGAAAACTCGTCCGAGATAATCAGGCGACTATCTCGTTTCCGCCGCCTACGCTTCGAGTCGCGTTTCGTGCCTCGACCTCTCCCTTCAGCCTTGAACGACTTTTCCTTTTCTTTCCGCGCAAGGTCGCCCGCGGCAGCTGATTTACCTCCGGTATGACGCCGATCGAAGCAACGTTAATGTAGCGTAATCGCCCACCCGTGCTAATTAAGGCCTTCGGATCTATCGGAATGCGGTCGAGGGGAGAGGATAATAAATGAGTCATTCCAGCTAATGAAAGGTGAAATGGAATCGACGTTTCTATCATTTTTCCTCATTTACTTGGGTGCGAAAATGTAAGATATTGATACAATAGATGCGCAAATATATAAATAGAAAGAGAGAGAGAAAGAAGTAGCCGAAATAAAATGATACATCTGAATCTCATGAACGGAAAGTGTTAGGAAATAATTGTTTAGATAAAAGGATTGTAGGATATAAAGGAGACAATTTGAGTAATTCCAGCTAATAAAAGGTGAAATGGAGTTGACGTTTTTATCATTTTCCCTCATTTACTTGTGTGCGAAAATGTAAGATATTGATAAATGCGCAAATATATAAATAGAAAGAGAGAGAGAAAAAAGTAACCGAAATAAAATGATACATCTGAATCTCATGAACGGAAAGTGTTAGGAAATAATTGTTTAGATAAAAATTGTAGGATATAAAGAAGACAATTTGGGCATAATGTCGTCACCATATTTTGGTCCATCTGATTTATTTTTTTTTTTTTTAATAGAACCCTCTTAATTTTTTATATAAATTGATTTCTCAAATTATTTGGAGGAAAGATAGAATGTAAGAAATTATATGGATGGCCAAAAAGTTTATAAAATATTATATATATAAAAATATTGAAGTATGTAAGATAATTTAAATGAATATTTTAAAAAATATTTCATAATTTTACGTAAACTATGAAATATCCTTAAAGTACTGATTTTTAGATTATCTTACTTTAATACTTTTATACACAAAATAATAAGAGAAATGAGTTGATATAAAAAAACATAATTATTTTAAAAAATGTTTTAAAAAAAATATGATTCTTCTCATTATTTTGTGCATAAAAGAATTGAGGTAAGATAATTGAAAAATGAATATTTTACAAAATACTTTACAATAGTTTTTATATAAAATTATGTCAAATTAAAGTATATATAAATTATAATTTATATATAATTAAAGTATATATAAAATATCTTATAAACTTCAATTTTTAACTACTTTCCTCTACAACTTTTTACACTGAATATTGAGAAGAGTCAATTTATATAAAAGAATTAATTGTGCCGAATAAATGTAATAATCAAAATATGAAGTAGTGATGAGACCTAGCTTTTCTTCTACACTGAATATTTAATAAAGGAGCAACGTTCATGATTAGGTAAAGCACATTAAATTGAATCGAAAAGATGTTTACTATTTTGCAATTTTCGCAATAATTATTGCAATATTAATTAAAAAGAATTGGCGAATGAGCGCGCGTATTGCACAGTTAGATTATGTGCACTTTAGACTAAGAGACAAGAGAATATGCAAGCTTTTCGTTGTCGCTGTCGTATTTAGAGCACATATCCCAAATCCAGATGTGCGAGACGCGAATTCATTTGCCAATTTTTTTAAAATTAATATTTTAATAATTATTGCAAAAATTTCAAAGTGATAAAGGACTTTTCGATTCAATTTACAGGACTCTAGCCCCTTACGAGAGTTGGTCTAAATATCCCACAACTTTTAACTATCATTTCCTAACATCTTTTATTTATTAAGTTATTCAAACGTATTATTATTTTTTTGAACATTTCACACTGAAATAAAAATTATTTGTTGGAAATTATTAATTTTGAAATCTTATGAAAACGTCAACAGATTAAAGAACAATATATGATTGCGTTAAGACATGTGTGGGTTAAAAAAAATTCTCGGCAATAATTTAAAGTCTAAATTTCGAGGGAGAAAAAAAGAGTATCGTTTATACATTATATATTTTCGGTAGCCCACGTCCGAGCATGTGAGATTGGATATCCATTTTAGCTTGGTAAATATATATTTCCCCGGTGTTATTCGGAGTTTTCTCTTTGGCGTGGGTGATGACGGAAAGGAAGCGGGCGCGAAGAACCGTGTGCGCGCGATTCTCTAGCCTCATTCTCGCGTGGAGAAAAGTGCAACCAATAATTTTATTTTTCCGCGATAAAGCACGGCGTCGCCGACGAGGAGGGGGTCGGTGCGAACAGTGATGTTGAGGGGCACGGGATTGGGGCGCGACGGAGGCAAGCCGCGTATCTTTAGTAAGTAAACAGAGCGTCTTATGAATTTTAAGCAGCGCGAATACCAGCTTTCTCTCTCTCTCTCTCTTTCTCCTTCTCTCTGTAGCTCGCTTATTTTCATCGTCTCTCCTTTTCTTCCACGAGCGCACACACCCCCTCCCCCCTCCTCTCACACATATACACTCATCCAGATACAGATTCACGCACATTTACACACACACACACACGCACTTTCTCTTTCTCTCTTTCGCGACATTCTCCGCATCTCCTAGCACCCTTGGTCCCTCGTTTTCACTCGCTCTTTCCCCTTTGAGGCGACTTCTTATATGCACGAGATGGTGAAGAAGGGCAACATAATTTAGAAAAGTAGATGCGCCAAGATTGTGTAAGCGACGTTCTTTTCCTTCGGCTTCGCGGTCAAAACGCGAAGATGACACAAGGCAACGTAACGGGGTCGTTACTCGACAAAAACGATATATCGCGTGTTTAGAAATGTAAAAAGGCCGTATCTTTTCTCTAATAGAAAATAAATGTCGAAAGAAAACGAATCTGATTTCTTTCGTTATTTTTTTTTTTAATATAACATTCTTTTTCTTCATATATTTTTTTGTGAATATAATAAAGGAACTCTCTAAAGTTGTTATATTTTTAATTTATTAATTCATGAGATTTTTGCAATAAACTACATCAAATACGATATGACACAGATAATAAAAATTATTATTATGCATCTAATTGAAAATCGTCTGAATGTTGTTTCTGATATCATTTTAATCACATAAATCTCATTAAAAATATCCATTAAAAATATAAGAGCCTTATTTTCTTTTTTTATTATTAAAATTGTGAATGAAGTATATTTTTAAAGATCACAAACTGTGTTTTCATATCTATAATAAAGATAATTCATTCAATTTTTATTTGCTTCTTTAAGAAAATTTACTTAATTAGAATTAGTAATTGTATAATTATATAAGATATCTCTCTCTCATTTTAATCGATCACTCCTAAAATTTTTATTTTTTAATTTTAGGTAAAAAGTGTTTTAAATAAAAATTGTTTTAGGAGAGACAAAATGGACGAAATAAAAAAATTTTCTTATTATATTTATATAATTTTATAGATTTGGAATAATTTTCTAAAATGATTCTATCTTTCAATTGTCTTATGTAAACAAATTCCTTGTAACATTTTACATAATAAGTTATAAGATTAAAGTAGTCAAAAAATGTGTGATTTACGTAATGTATGGTACGTTAATGTATGGTTGGAGATATCTTATATTTTACATTAGGGAGTTCTGATCATATTTTGATATGTAAAATATGTCGTAAAATATGGAGTTGCCGGTAATCTTGTTATACTTTTTTATGCACAGAATAATGAGACAAATAAATTGATATAAAAAAACGCACAGTTTTTTTTAACAAAAAGTATACAATCTGCAACATGCAACTACAATAAAAAACATTTTATTTCTTTTCTATTTATATCTCTAGGCATGTTTCATGTATACATTTATTAATATAAAGAAAGATCTTTATATTAATAAATGTAAACAAAATGTAACAAAATGGAATATTATTATTATTAGCGATTATGTTAATTAGTTTTGCTTTCAACAGTTTAGACTTCTGTTTCTTTATAAGCATCATATTAAATTGTCGATGTCGAAAGCAAAAAATCATGAAACATTTCCTTGCGAAATGTATCAAAATAAATATATTTTTAATATTATATTCGATAATACAGAATGCTTAAATTAATCCTATTTTTATTCTAAGTACGATATATTTTTGATCTAGAATCGCGCGAAACAATAACGAAAATTCAGCATTTTTTTAGGAAGATGAGATTAAATAAAATTTCGATATACTTTTAAGAAATCTCATTTTTATACATCAGTTATTAAACTTTATCAATGGAATAAAAATTAAACGTAACACATTTTTTTGCATTTAAATTTTTCGCGTGAATTTAATATCTGCATTATTATAATATCTACAAAGGACAACTATTAATAGAAAAATATGAATATCTGTCCTTATCACTTTAAAATCTGATTCTCTCTCATACTTTCTGTTTGATGAAACTAAATTTTCAAGAAAAATTTAATACCGAGCAATATAATGTTAAATCAATTTCTATTTGAGCAAATTATTTTGCACATTCTACCTAAGTGTATAATAAATATTGAATGAAAGCCGAGAAAGAATTTTGAAAAAAGAATATTAAAAGAAAGAAATTTGCTTGAATTTTCTGTTTATATTATAATGAAAATTGCAGTAAACTTGGTTTTAACGTATCATACCATCCCCTATTATCTCGTATGAAGTTGAAAAATTTTACCATCTTTACAGTTCCTGTACTTTCCGTGTACTTTGCGGATTTTCATACTTGGCATCTAACACTTTCGTTCAACCTCCCGTCATCCAAGCCACCCTGTGCGAGGAGAAAAAATCGAACTGGTACAGAATTTGTTCGCGAGATATCGACAAAGCCTCGGGGTTTTGCATCGTCTTACGATTGTGGGCGGTCACGACGTTGTTTTGATATTGATCTCCAGGATAGGACAGCGTCATCTAAGCATTCTAATGGCAAGGGATAGGGATTCTGCGCGCTGCGAGGCGCACGTGCTTCTAATGATTTTAGTGTGTACCCCGTGGTATACCCTCTCCGGCAAATGTATAGTCATAGGCGGGCATGTATAGTCGCGTATCGTATCCGCATTACCGGGGCGCGATGTAATATGTCCCGGAAAAGCCCGAGGGAGTGAGGGTGGCCAAGAAATGGGGGGAGGACCCTTTCCCCCCTTCACTCACGACGGTCTTGCGGGATTCTTAATGGCGAGGAACCTCCGAGAGGTAACACTACGGCTATTAAACGCAGACTCTACCACTCCGTCTTCTCTTCCAACATCCCTCCCCCTCCTCGTGTATCCCTCTTCGACCTCCTACCACAACACCCCCGATAATTTCACTGTGCGAATCGAAATTTCGGTAAGAAGCCCGTGGAAGAATGTGTGTGCTCGCGGAGAGAATTTAGTTTCCACAACACATTTTCGCGAATCTATTTGCCTCTTTTGATTAATTTGATTTCATGTGAATCCAAAATTATGCGAAATTAAGTTACCTCAATTAACATATAATACATGAAAATGTGCTTTTGAATATATAGTTGCTCTTTATTCTTACTGTACATGTGACATAATTTAATAAATAATAATGGAATTATAAATGTATATTATAATTTTTTAAGAAACATGAAAAAAATTTGAAACAAAATATATGTGTATTCTTTAATATTCCTCCATTAAATTAATTAATATGTATCATTTTTTCTAAACTTATGTGTGAATATATGTAACTAAAGATAGCTATTAAAATAATAATAAAATAATAATAAAATAATAATAAAAAAATATCTTAGTAATGAGGGAGGAATCTTAAAGTAATCCGCAATATTTTCGCACCGTGAAAAAATTTTGATAAGATGGATGGACTTGACCACGAGCTGATGAATTTTGCAAATAAGACTCGCGTGGGCCAAACAGACGAAAAAAATCAGAGCAAGGAGAAAATGATGAATAATGAGGTAAGTAGATGAATAAGATTAAAATCACATGTGGAGTATCGTTCGCGAGGAAACGGAAGATCCTCGAGTACAGTGGCGGCTCGCTACGGGGGTGAGTAAGGAAAATGTAAGCCCGGATCAACCGCGCTCATCCTCTTTAGCGTCGGCGTTTGACGCGACCGCTGAAATTTTTACTTCGTTCGATTTGGCCTTTCGGTGAGATTCTCTCCCCGTCCTCTGATTGGTGGACCCTGACCACGCCCTGCACGTAAGGGTGACTCGAGCACTATCAACCCTTATGTATGCCCGATGCGAGCGCACTTATACGCGTACATACACGTGCACATGTGCCCGCGTTTGTTTGCGTATACGTACGAGTTCGTATGCGTGTGTAGGACCGCAGACTTGGCGGGTACATACGCGAATACATACGGCCAATACATGGGCGCATATAGGGTGTAGTATACCGGGTGGGGTTCCGTTCAGGGGATGCTCAGTGGGCTTTCGATACGACACGGTCGATCGAACGGCTCGCATTTTCGATATCGGGGGTGTTATCTCGCGGCAAGATAAGCGTGCGCCGCAGGATGCCTGAAAAATATTTCGACACCGTTTTGCCAGTGGCTGTATGTACTTATATACACGTACGCGTGAAAACTATGTGTTTGCGTCCCAAGGATTTTCGATACAAGAAAATTTCATGCCTGCACTTTTATGTCTGTTATTAGGTATAATTCAAGTATTTCGATTTACAAAATTTCTGTAATTGTAGCCGAAAGAGAGAAATTCTGTCTCTCTCGTATTTAACACTGTTATATATTTATATTATAAAATATAAAATAAATTTATATTTACGAGAAAATTTTTCGACAGCAATAACACAAGAACAAAAAAAAATACGAAGAATGATAAGCGATATAAAAAGAAAAAAAGAAAAAAAGAAAAAATATATAAAAGTGAAAATAAATGTAAAAACGTATAAAGCTGATCACTAATACACAATTTGATTATGCTGGTTCAATAAAAAAATCAATCTTATCCGATCACTCATTTAGCTAGCAAGCAAATCGATTAATAAATTTAAATTACAGAAATTGAATAAAACTTCTCATGAAAAAGCAAGCTTTTCCTGAAATGCCTTCCTAGTATAATCAAATTGAATAACATTAAGATGATTACAGTAGAATGATTACGACAATTAAAAAAAAATCACAATATGACAAATTAATTATTATATTACAAATTTAACTTGTTCTATGGGTGATAAGTAAATTTATGTATATTAAAACTTGATTTTATGTATAATAAATAAACTTAAATATACAATAATGTTTTATTATATCTGTTGTAATTATAATTTCTTATATACATATGAATAAATAAACAAATTGAAAAAGATTTTGATATAATGATGTAATGCAATGATAAAAACAGATGTAATATGTATAATATTTGTCTAAAACATTATCTGTATATCAAGTTTAAGAGATAAATAGACAGTAAATTTCTTGTATTATTTGAAGTATCTTCTAAATGAAAGATTCATGAAATATAACAAAATAAATTTCCATTATTTTCATTTTCAGCTACACTAAAGGAAATAATCATTATTCGCAGATACAACATAAAATCAAGTAATAATAATGATATTAAAGTATAACGGTAATAGACATATTGATCGGGTGCGTAATGATGATCTAGATTATTTTAAATATAAATATATATATATATATATATATGTATATACATAAATATATATGTATATGTATATACATAAATGTTTCGTGTCACGATAAATCTTGTGAAATCATTGATCTTTAATAGTATCTCGCCAGTGAAAAAAAAATGCTTTCGAATGTTACACTTTATGTAGCAAATTTTTTATATTGTTCTATTACAATTTTCATAACAGCAAAATATTTAATGCTTGATGCTTTATATGTATATATAATACAATGTGCTAAATTATAAAGTGTAACATAATTAAAAAGTATTACTATTATTAGTCGACTTAATTGCAAGCTATTCCTAATTACTACACATGTTTATCCGATGCATCTTCTTCTTCAAATCTTTGCAATGTTGTGATCTGTCGCATTCCCAAGACTATAGGGACTCGTGCTTCTTTTCTTCTTATCGTTTTATCATTCATTTCTCTCTTCCATCTATAGGGACTATAGGGACTCGTGCTTCTTTCTTCTTATCGTTTTATTATTCTTTTCTCTCTTCAATCTTATTCAAATTATATAATAATTATTAACTAAGTATTATAATATATTATAATATAATATAATTATTATATTAATAATTAATAATTATTAATATAATAATTATAATTACGGTATCTCTCTTAGTCTGACTCTTTCTCTTTGACCTATCCGGCATGGGTGACCCTACCAGTAATTAAGGCCGGTGTTTACACAGTCTTATATTTAAAATCGTTTTAGGTAAAATTTAGAAAATGTTTGTTATTTCATTGAGATTGAACAGAATTTTAAGATGCGATCTAAGATTATATTTAAGATGATTAAATATAAAAACAAATTGTATGAATATCGGCCTACGTTACCGCCGGCATAGCTCTCCGGATCATTAGAGTACTCAAACCTCCTCACCCGGCAAATGCCTTCGTTAAGGTGGAGATACCATCGAAGAGGTACAATTTTTTTATTTTATTTTCTTTTAATATAATGTAGGTTTTTCAAATTTTCCAAATAGAAAATATAATACAAAGGATGTATAAAATATACATATATTATATATATATTATATAATTATAAAATATTATAATGCATAATTACATAGCTTGCAGTCATATAAAAATATATTACAAAATATATATTATAATTATAGTACAATTTATAAATTGGTATCAACATCAAATAAATATGTATTCGAATTTATTCAAATATTTTTAATAATACGGATAATGATGTTGAGAGCACACACACATTCTTGGACTTACAATAATACTATATATATAGAAAGAAAAAAAAGAAAAATTCGGAGAATAAAATAATTTTTCGAAAAATGAAGATATATTTTCCATTTTTCGACATTTATTCAAGATTTATTTTCTATTGTTACAAATATCTTTTACACATATTTTTATCATTTTCATAATAGTATAACTTAATATATAATATTTAATATATAATATAACTTAATATATAATATTTTATTTTAACTCTAAATACAATAGAGTTATAAAATATAAATTAGAAAATTAATTTAATATATAATAATACAATCAAATTGAAAATATATAATGTATAACAATAACAATAATAAAATATATATACATAATACACACACACACACACACACATATATATATATATATATATATATATATATATAATACATAAAATTGTTAATACATAAGATAATACATAAAATTTTTCGTTGAAAATATACAGTGTAATACATAACAATAAAATACATATATATTATATATAATACATAAAAAATTGTTATGTAGAATATATACATAGATTACTTTATTATATTACACGAAAATATCCGCAATACGTACAACGTAAAATTGGTTAGAAATTTTTAGAAAATTTTTAGATTAGCGTAGCTGATAATCTATCGCGGCTAAAAAAATCATTAATAAATTTCTCGCTTGTGTTACTCTCAATTAAGAAAAAGTAATTTTAATGCGAAATTTTAATTCATTTTATAAGATTTTCTAAAAGAAATGTTTGATGACGCGGAAAGATAAGTAAAACTTTGATGTTACCCAACAATTAAATCAGAGAAAAAATTAAATTTCGCGGTTTAAATTTCGCGAATATATATGATAAATAAATAAATTAATAATAACAGTAATATTTAACCATAACAATACACATAATTTCTATAATAATCGAAATATAACGCGCGCAATATAATTATTATCATTTTGTGCGACAATAAAAATATTGCAACATTAGAGACGCATTTCATATAATTTGCATAATATTATAATATACGTAAGGAATCAAACGCGGATGCAGAATCTAATAGTCGATTTCTTTTCAAATATACAATTTCATGTAAATTTCACGATCAAAAGTAAAATATATATATATCTTGTTCCGCGAACAATTGCAAACAAGCTAAACTTTAATATCCTTAAAATAATCGCGTTATCGCCACGCTCAATGAAGAATAACTGGCCCAACGATTAGACCAGATCAAAATCCCTCTGCCGAGTGACACGCTGGTTAATATCTGACAGAGAGAAGAACGATCCTAAAAGTGGGAAGCGACTTCAATTTGTCTTATTTCTTCTATTTCGGATCTCGCGAAATCGATCTACAACGGATAGTTAAGTGATTCATTAAACATCAGAAGCTTCTCTACAAGAAAGAACGAAACCCCGATCTTCCTGACTGCTCCCGATAACAGCGATTTCGGCAACGGATTAACGACTGTTACCCTTCTTATCATTTTCAATATATAATATTAAAATTCGCGTAAAAAAACATCTTCTTCCATTTTAAGAAATCTTTTCTTTTTACCAAAAAATGACTGGATATAATAGTTTTTATATACATGTTACAATCAAATATATTTAAAGGTAAAATGAAATACATGCGCTTTTATCGTTACTTGATTAAATGTGTGAATAATAATAATTTTAGGGTACCAAATTTGCTCAAAATTCGAGACAAATCAAATCTGATAACAGCAAGATTAAAAAAAAATTCAACTTGAATATTTAGCAACATCAAATGAAAGATTATCAAGAAATTAATTTTTCTGTTGCATTTAACAGTTAAGACTTAGCATGTAACAATAATTTGCAGATATCTTACTGATATCAGAGTACCCATTCGATTTGTCTCGAATTTTTTAATTAATCACACATTTTATATTATATCATGCATTCCTAATATATTATTAAGAATAATATTAAAAAATAGTTTTTCAAATATGTCACAATTTACGCACATGTATTTTATTATATGTACACTCTTATCTAAAATAAACTAATTATAATATACATAAGATAGTGGAGCATCCAGTAATTCCTGCAAGTGGTTTCTTAAAAGAGACCAAAAATAAAATTAATTCAAAATTAATTAATAAAATATACTTGTTTGTAACCATAATTTTTCAAATAATAAAAATTTTGCACAAAAAAGTTTGCGCAAAAACTTATTAAATTAAATTTATATTTGAAAAAGTAAATTTTATCTATTATATCCATTTTTGAATTATTATTTTCATTATTAAAATAATAGTGATATTAATAGGAGGATATTAATGGAAGAACATTTTTAACAAAAAGAGAAAATATATCTTCTTTCAAAGTATAATGAATTTTGTAATTCGATTTCAAACAATGTACGGTGATTGTCGTTAAATCACTGCCAAAACATTGTTTCCAGGAACCGCCACGAAAACCTGGGTTTAATTCCTACTCTGTAATGAAACCTTCAATTTTCAATGAGGCACCGAACTAAGCGTTGCGGATAGATCTCACAAAAACCGGCGAGAAATAACTTTCCGCAATGAAAATCGTTTCGATTCTCCGCCAGTACAAACCGCGCATTTGCTAGCGTCCACCTGACATGAGGGACAGCGATAAGGCTTCTTCGTCGAGACAGCGATCACATCCAAAAACGTGAAAAGAACGCAATTGTTTGCAATATAATTTATTATAAAATCGTAAATCAATAAATCGTAATCTATAAATATTTAACGCGATGCGAAATTCTCGAAATACATTAAATTAAAAACGATAATCAAAGAAAATTATTTTGTTTTATAGATTTTAATTTCCGCATGATTGATAATGTTTAATATTTCGCAATATTTTATTTTCGAATATACTTGTGTTTTCTATAATATTAAAAGAACGACAAATTTTACGTAAAAAGCTAATATCTAATTATTGGGTTAACATCGTGTTTTTCTTGATTCACTTTTATTTAATAACCTTTATATTATGTAAAAAAATTTTTTTTACGGTATTTGCACGATTACAAAAGTTTCTCGAATTTATTAATAATCTTTTAGTATAAAAAATAAGCTATCCAAATATTTGAATAATTTTGCAATAAAAATATTCAAATAAAATATATCAAATGTGTTAATTAAACAAATTTTGTTGTTGTACGTATTCACCTAATTTCGTGTAATGTACAATAAATTTCTTTTATATTATTACAACTAGATTATAATTTCTATACAATTGCAAAGAAAATTATGAAAAATAAAAAATAATATAAATACGATTTATAGATATAATTATAATGTTAATTACAATTTAATAATTGATGCTATTAGTATCAATATTCTCAACATAAGAAAATTGCAAAATTTTTATTATTTAAAATGATTATTCAATGATAATCAATGTAAGTGATTTCAAATAAGTTAGAAAAAAAATTATTTAAAATGAATTACTTTTGTCTCTCAATATTTTATGAAATAAATATTATCATATTAGATACTAATAACATTCACCTTTGAATTTACAATTGTATAATTTAAAAAAAAATACAATTTTTAGTAGTAATAAAATAAAATATTAATACAATTTACAAAAAATAAAATATTAAATTTAGTACATGTTATACATATATTATACGTTATAATAAAATGCAACTTAAATGTACATTATGTATTTAAGTTACATTTTTTACATTTTCCATACATTAATTTTTTTATTTTTATTTATAGTTTTTTTTATAATTAATTTCAATTCTTTATATATAATTTATTTAATTTTATATAAAATAAATTATATATATATTTAATTTTTATATGCCCTAATAGCCCTAACAATCTTAACAACCTTAACAGACCTAATAGCCCTAACAAGTCTAATACAGACCCCTAAAAATAACATATTTTTATGTTTTTTTTTTCTTGAAAATAAATTTAATTTTTATATGCTTTAATAGCCCTAACAAACCTAATAGGCTTAACAAACCTAACAGTCCTAACAGCCCTAACAGACCTAACAAAGACCTAACAGCCCTAGCCACCCTACTTGCTGGCTTACGCCAGCAGAAATTCACGATCAAGTGAAATTTGGGGAACCCTAATTAGGAATCCGCGATAATGAAAAATTTAGGAAGCCCTAACCGGAAATTCGCGATAAAAGGAAGCCTTAGCGGCGCAACACATCTTTTGGCCAATATTGCCAATATTGATGTATTTTCCAAGCCAGTTATCTCTGCTTCTGGCTATATTCATTTTGACGACTATTTGTTTAGTCGTCGACTATTCGTACGATCGTACGATATTATGATCGTATTTTAACGTGCGTCATTTAGTCGTCAGAAATCACAAAATAAATTATCATGCATAAAATATAATTAGCATGCATTTTAACTCTCGGTCGGCGGGTTGCTTATAAATATTTTTATTTTTTAGATTAAATATTTAAAAATTAAAAATCTATTTTTAAAATCGTTTTGTAAAAGTCTATGTGTCCATATATATATAATGGAAATAAATATTTCATATATGTCTATATCTATTGTTATTTTACAAATATTTTTTCTTTTACTTTAATTTTTACACGTATTGTCCCGCCAATCAAGAGTTAGAAGCAACGGATTTCTTCATGCATTTATAAATCCTTTGCTTCAAAATAAAAAGTTGTCACTTACCGGCACTGATGCGCAACAGCGGAATTGATATTGAAGCTATGTTGTCTGTAACATACAAATATAAAATGCAAATTATATCAATGTTCAAAATAATTAATATTTTAAGAAATTATTATTAGACTCATTGAATTTTATATCCGATGTACGCAATTATAAATAGATGTATAGAATGTATAAATATGAAATAATTTTATAAGTAATTAATTTTTTTAAGTAGAAACTTTTATAGAAAGAATTATTATAAAAATTTGTCCAATTTTTTCATGTTTAAATCATTTATATAAATCAAATTAATTAATTAATTAATTTATATAAAATTAATATAAATAATAATACACACCATCAGGTTGTTCCGCTGGTGCAAGATGCCTTTCCTAGGCCTGCTCCTCCTCTCAGATCACCTGGGTTGGTTATCTATAACATACACATAGAAAATTCAAATTATAATAACGTCCAAAATAATTAATATTTCAAAGAATTATTATTGTATGTATTGTGTATCTTATATTCAATCCATATAATAATAAGTAGATTCATAAAATAATTCTATAAATTAAAGAAAAACATTATTAATAATTATTTAATAATTTTATAAAAGCTTATATCTTTACAAGAGATTATAGCTTTTATTTAAAAATCTTTTTCTCTCTTATTTAAATCATATAAATAAACAAATCAAATTAATTGTTGCAATTAATTGTTTGATTTAAATTATAATAAATATATTTAATATTTAATATATAATTACAAATAAATAAATTGCTTACCAGAAGGTTGCTCTGCCGGAGCCTGATGCCTCTCCTAGGCCTCCTCCTCCTCTCAATTAGACGCGCGATACTTAACGGCACTCCCGCATTCACGAGCGATATTTTTATATCGCTATTTTCGCACTTTTACGCGCGATACTGAACGGCACTCCCGCACTATTCGATACGATTAAAAATTTTCTGTTTTGTCGCGCGATGTATATATTTAATTTATATATACTTTAAACGGCACTCCCGGTTTCGGTACGAGCGAAAATCCCGTTTCACTTGTGAAAGTGGGATTGCGAGAAAGTCCAACGCGAAAACGCGATAACGCGATGACGCGAAAAAGCTAAACGCGAAAACGCGGTAACGAGACGCCGCCGTCCGCGACACGTTGACGGCACCGACGACGAAAAGTCGACGACGCAATATATATATATATATGTTTTTTTTCTCTGAAAAAATAAATTTAATTTTTATATTCTCTAACAGCCCTAACATCCCTAACACTCCTAGCAGTCCTAACAGCCCTAGCCGCCTTACTTGCTGGTTTACACCAGCAAAAATTCGCGATAAGGTGCAATTTGGGGAGCCCTAATCGGAAATTCGCGATAAAATTTAATCGCGCAACACATCTTTTGGCCAATATTGACCATGTATTTTTCAGGCCAGTTATCTCCACTTCTGGCCATTCATTCTGACGACTAATTTGTTTCAAAAACGATCATGCGATATTATGATCGTTTCTTTACGCACGTTATTCAGTCAAAAATTACAAGTTATAAATTATCATGCATAAAAGATAAAAAGCATGCATTTTAACTCTTGGTTGGCAGATTGGTTAGAAATATCTCTATTTTATAGATTAAATATTTATCGATTAAAAACCTATATTTTTATAAAATTGTTTTTTATAAAGACCGATATATAATAGAATTTTAGAATATTTCATGTATGTCCATACAATTGCAACAAAAATATCATCTATCTTTATTAAAAATATTTTTCCTTTACTTTTTCACTTTAATTTTTACTCGCGTATTGTCCCGCCAACGGAGAGTTAGAAGCAATGGATTTCTTCATGCATTTATAAATCCTTTGCTTCAAAATAAAAAAGGTTGTCACTTACCGGCACTGATGCGCAACAGCGGAATTGATATTGAAGCTACGTTGTCTGTAACATACAAATATAAAATGCAAATTACATCAATGTTTAAAATAATTAATATTTTAAGAAATTTATTATTGGATTCATTGAATTTTATGTCCGATGTGCGCAATTATAAATAGATATATAAATATGAAATAATTTTATAATTAATTAATTTTTTCAAGTAGAACCTTTAGACAGAATTATATAGAAAGAAATATTACAAAAATTTTCCCAATTTTTTCTTGTTTAAATCATTCACATGAATCAAATTAATAAATTAATTAATTCATTTATATACAATTAATATAAATAATAATATTCACCATCAGGTTGTTCCGCTGGTGCAGGATGCCTCTCCTAGGCCTGCTCCTCCTCTCAGATCATCTGGGTTGTTCTATAACATACAAATAGAAGATCTAAATTGTAATAATGTTCAAAACAATTAATATTTTAAAAATTATTGTATGCATTGAATTTTATATCCGACGCATATAATAATAGCAAATTAATAAAATAAAATATTACTAATAATTCTTGAATAACTTTATAAAACCTTTACAAGATTATAAATTTATTTTTTTTTATATAAAAATCTTTTTCTTTAAAATTCGTATTTAAATCATATGAATAAAAAAATCAAATTACGATTAATTGCTTAATTTAAATTATAATAAATATATTCGATATTTAATTTATATATATATATATATATATATATATATATATATATAATTGCAAATAAACTATTTACCAGACGGTTGCTCTGCCGAAGCTCGATGCCTCTCCTAGGCCTCCTCCTCCTCTCAGTCTTAATCGCGCGATACTTTTAGCGCACTCACGAGCGATATTTTTATATCGCTATTTTCGCACTTTTACGCGCGATACTGAACGGCACTCCCGCACTATTCGATACGATTAAAAATTTTCTGTTTTGTCGCGCGATGTATATATTTAATATATATATACTTTAAACGGCACTCCCGGTTTCGGTACGAGCGAAAATCCCGTTTCACTTTTACAAGAGTCATCTTCGAGTCAACAGGTCGGGAATTCAACGCATCTTACCTCCGAACAAGAGTTAAGTCCGAAACGGAAAGAAAACTATCGATTGAT